>NW_026516755.1:0-184653 GCF_025766255.1 Zychaea mexicana | reverse complement strand
CAGCGCTTGAAATATATCTAAGCTGTTATAAGATTTTGAAACATCACAAAACAAAACTCTTTAATCATTTAATCATATGAAAAGAGGCAGATTGAAGGTGTATAAAGAAAGAGTGGGAGAGTCGATGGTACAACTTGCCGTAAACGAAGTTAATGCAAATCTTGGTCCAGTCCCTTCTTTTGTGTAACCCCAATCGTCCCTCTTTTCGCCTCACCGTTGGTCCGCTGACAAAGGGTCCAAGAATTTTTTTTACAACCAAGGCATTGAACTTTAAAAATCCAATACTACGTGTCCACTACACTGCTGAACAATACAACACAACAATTCAATTGATATAGAAGAAATGGATAAGGCACCGCCTTTTCAAGCTGACGAATCTCATTAAAAGAAGTGAATATATTATACTGAGAAGTGTTGCTTTTCAAAATCACGAACGCAGGTGCCTCTTCTTCTTCCTAACTGTTAGCTCTTATAGGCTCATTCTTCCTGTATTATCCAAAGAGGGTTAATTATGGGTGCAAAATGCTATAGTTTACTCATGATCACATAAACACTAAGGTACAGATAAAGTTGTTACAACATAACGAAAATCAAATTTTCCGTGGCTGTAGCTTATTTCCTGATGCATTACAGTAACCGAAACTAATTTTTGCGATTAGCCATGCTACAAAGTCTTACTGCCCATGGCCATCGTCACCGAGAAATCCTTTTTACTGACAAAGTCGAGGCCGATAAACAGATTTTTGAAACACAAATCGAATCTCTTCGTACTGACGTTCATCCACGTATAGTCGCTGATCCATATCATCATCTGCCACACGCTATCTGGACGCTGCTCAATCGCAAAGATATCATCAAGGTTGGGCGTAACATCGAAAATGATATCACTCGGCTTTCACAATCTTCTCCTCAACAATTCAATGACCTTCAAGCATCCATTGTCGTGGACCTGTTGACAATATGCAACGAGTACAAATGCAAACTAATTACTGGATCAAAAGTCTGGCAATATGTGTGCAACAATTGTACAACATCGTCTATCCAAGGATTTACAACAAGGCAACTGGGAAGGTCGACTTACTGACGAGCAAGTACACTATGCAGCTTTGGATGCCTGGAGTAGTCGGCAAGTTTATCTCCAAGTGACATCGCCTAGAAACGACATCATAAATCGACGAGCTGGTGTACATGTAACGGTACTTAGCGACGACGGTACTGTGGAGGTGGCGCGCGGGAAAATCAGCGATGCTAGACAAAGTGGGTATGTACATATTCTCTCCCTTACAGTACCTACTGCTTTAGGGGAGGATTGCAAATGAAAGAAAAATAGTTGTAGTCCTGCGAGAATGCTCTTTTCTGCTGCGGGTGCTTCATTCAAAAATTTTGGTGTGGAAAATTAGCTGCAATAAAACATTGAGGTATCTTGAAAATCCGGCATTTTCCATGCCTACGAGATCAATTTTTTTTTTTTGAATCATAGCTATAGCATCAAAAGAAAGGAAATAAGTAAAATGAGCAAAGTGTGAGGATCAAATTCCTGCTTCAATATATCCACTCTTATCTAATGAAATCATGCCACAGCAAGCTTGTTGGATCCTTGAATACGCGCACAATAGCATTTACCCATATTTGGCCCTGTGTTAGTAACGGAGCACGTTCGTTTCATCATCACGCTGATATATACGATCAAAGTTGACGAGACGAGAGAAACCCCCATTGTCTTCTTCTGAGGTAAACCTATGACGAACAGCTAATAAAGCGAATAAGAGTTGAGATGCACATATACATGGGGTCGATGTAGCGAACGAACCTGAAGAGCAGTAGTATCCATTACCATAGCTTACATAATTAGTAGTGCGGATGGGATAACCAAATCGCAAATTGAGCGCATGCATAGCTATCTTTCTTGTCGTTTAAGCTGTGCCCTTGTCTTGATCTATCCCCTTCCCATTGAAGGTACATGGGACAAAAGAGGTTTGATAGTTTCCTTTCGGATTAAGCAGCAACTTCCTGTATAAGTGATCAATATGAAGGACCATAACATGACCCGCGTTGGCTTTCTCCCATACATTCACCCAAACTACAAAACCATACCATACCTTTCAAGATCACCAATTTCAAAGTTGGGTCTATAGGCGCAGTCTGTTAATTGACGCCAATATCTAATGTCCCAATTAACACACCTGGATTCAATCAGTTATTCGTCAACCTTGGCAAAGAGCTCATCGACAATCTGTTCATCTGCGAAATGTCCACGATACATAAGACAATACAGTGTGTACAACATGTATGTACGCGTGTTGATGCTTTACATGAACTTTCTCCTCTTTTTCCTTCCATTTTCTCTGCTTTGTAAAACGACTCGAGGAATAATAATAATTACATACATGAACTACTGAAAGTACGCGTGGTGCCTCAGTTGTTGGCTCTATCGACAAAATATTATTTATCACTACGTACGTAAAAGGACATCCGCTTTTTTGGTTCACACATTCGTCTTTGTTTTAGTTATGCATGTTACAACGTTAATATAGACATGGTCCCCCATATTGTTTACACCTTGTTATGCAAAAACCATATCCCCCGACTCTTTAGTGTAAATGTGTATCATTACAGAGAGTGTAACATGTGATAGAAAAAACACAAAGTAGGAAGTGCATAATGTGTTATAGTAGAAGATATGTAGAAGCATACAGATGTATTAAAATATAAGAGGGGCTCTGTACTACTACTGGACACTTCGACTTGCTCTTAATCTCTACTTTTTTTTTTGGCACAATGGACCTCAATCGCAACGAATTGTTAGTTGCGTGCTTCTGTCCAGTGTGCTCGAGGGCAAATAGCAACACCGGCTTCCAAATGGTGCCAAGCAGAACGCACGAATATCATCAGCGGCGCGTTTTAAATGGTGCTTCACAGAGTTACTCACACAATGGTACTTGTTTTACACGCATCCCTGAAGAAGGTGCTGTACACGGTAGGCTCAACAACAAGTATGTATCTTATCTTCCTGTGCGCAATATAAATGATATATCATATATTCCATAAAAAGATCAGTATTCGATGTACAGCTCTTCACTTTTCTCCACTAGATACAGTTACTACATAGCCTATGCTGTATTTTTGCGTCTATTATATGGTTAATCAATTACTGATGTTTTCAGCAGACCAATTAAACTCCAATAAACATATCAGAAAGACGAATAAAATTATCCATTTGCATCTTCTTCTACTTCGCCGACCTGTCTCTCTTTAACCATCTTTTTGCTACTTTTATACAGCGCAACATTTTCATTGGTGATAGCCGAAGTTCACTTGAGCAACGTGCTCATGTCGAATTGCTGGTTATGCTTGGTGAAATCATTATGGACGCACCTATCGGGACCTTCACATCATTCGTTCAAGCTTTTCCCACTTGAATACATTCCCTTATTGACGTGTCATGGTCTCTCCCAAGGGGCAACTACTCATCCAACATGTTTGCGTGACAAGGGCAAAATGAAGTTTACTGGAGCGACATTTAAGGAGGCTCCGTTTTAGCAATTAGGTCAAACTGTCAATACCTGGGCCTACGTCTAGTGTTAATTCAAACCAGTTCCGTTGAGCATCAAGGTAGTCCGAGCGGACTAGTACGATAATAGAACATACAGCACCTATCAGTGACATTGCCCACTAGATAACCTTTATCATGATTCATGGCATTCTATTATTCTGGTATGTACGCCACGCTCAACAGATCTTGGTGCACCTGCACGCAGAATCAATGTCCAGCTGGCTAAGGACACAAACATAGAATCTCGTACGGAAACTGCAACCTGTCGTTGATGACGACTCCAGCAACAGCATCAGTAGCAGCGCCAGCTGTGTTGGCATTGTTTCCACTTGCTTGTAAATGACCTCCGTTGCGTGTCACGTTCATCACCTGGCGGCATGGCGACTTAAAATCGCTGATAAGATGAAGTGAGCAAAACAAAAAATCAAGCGAAAGACCAAAATCCAATGCAAAGGAAAACGCTCTGCGCATCACAAACGAAGCTTTTATGTAGCAACGTCACGCAACAACTGGTATCACATCCGATTCGCAACAACCAGCAACATGTATGGCTGGCCGAGCAACCTTTCGGCGGTTCCGCTGTATATGGTGTATCCAAGGCCATTCGGACGTTGCAATTCATAGGAAAAACGGACCAGCAGAGGGCGTTCTGACAGTTGTAGCGATGTCCCCTTATTCTAGCGAATATCGCGGATGATACAACCATCTTTCTCATATTTTCAAACAACAGGCTTTGACTAATTTTTCTCATTACCACAGTGATACAAATGAGTTACATAATAAGCTATATAAAAGAATATTATAGTGTGTTCATGAATGCACTGTCGTTGCTACAACATTATTATTGTTGGACAGAACTGTGTCATGATTTGATGACCGGGAGGAAAGGCGCAGCTTGCGAATAGAGATTGTGTGCTGTGTAAAAATCAAATGAAAGCAGGCATGCTTTTTTTGGGGTAGATGATGAAAAACAGCAAAGCCGGTGATCAAAACTAAAATACAGATCAGCCAATAGAAAAATCACAAGATGCTCCCAGGCGTGCAATCAATGACGTTTCTGCAGGCGCACAGACAGAGAGACTCGAAGAGGGAGAGAGAAAACAAAAAAGTCGTTGACCCTGGATAATCGTATAAGCAACAGGTTTTTCCTATTCGGTTAGCTGCCTGAACAATCGGGGGTGCTTAGTCAACAAAACCCCGTTCGTCATCAGGGACCCTTTTTTTCTCACCTTTGTGTGTGAGTGACTCAGATTGCTCGATTTGGGGACCCTGGAAAATTACATAATCGTCAAAAGTCCGCCGCAGTAATTTTTCCAGCTGCACCCTGTTCTTTGCCCTTTTTCTCTCGTTCCCTCTTCTTCTTCTTCTTCTTCTTCTTCTTTCCTTACTACCGCTCCAAAAAACAGATCCCGCACTTTTTCCACATGCCCACACATCTCAAGCTGAACATGTGCCCCATTCAAAACGACAAAAAGTGCTGCTCCAGCCCCATATACAAGATTGTCAATGCCCGACTGTTGATGAACCATGAGATCGTGGAGGGCTCTTATCTGTGGTTCCAGAACGGCAAGATCATCAACCCACAGAACCTGTTCTTTGACCATCTGCGAGAGGCTGACAAGATCATCGATGCCAAGGGCATGCTTGTTGTTCCCGGCTTTATTGATACCCAAATCAACGGTGCCTATGGCATTGACTTTGCCGACCATGAGGGATCCGATGAAAAGATCCAAGCTGATGTCGACACCGTTGCCAAGGGACTGCTGCAGTATGGATGCACTTCTTTCTGTCCTACGGTTGTGAGCTCTGAACCAGCAGTGTATCAAAAGGTAGACTTCCCACACACACACACACACACACATACATACACACACAACGAGAACGAGTACTGAAAAAAATTGTTTCAGGTATTGCCCCACTTGAATGCCCGCAAGGGTTCAGCTGCTGGCGGGGCGGAAATTCTCGGCGCCCATGTGGAAGGACCCTTCATTTCCGTCGAAAAAAAGGGTGCGCACAAGCAGGCCGTTTTCCGAACCGCTGAAAACGGCATCGAGGACTTTGACGACGCCTATGGCTCTGAGCTCAAGAAGGGCAGCGAGGCAGTCAGTATCATGACGCTCGCTCCTGAGCTGAGTGGTGTTGCTGATGCCATCCCTGACCTCGTTGCCCGTGGTGTCAAGGTGGCGCTGGGTCACACCGCCTGCAAGATCGCCGAGGCTGAACGAGCCGTTGTCCAAGGTGCAACCAGCATTACCCATCTGTTCAATGCCATGCAAGCTGTAAGTCGTTACTGTCGTCTTCTCTCCTTTGCTGTAAAACAGTTGCGCAAAGGAGAAAAACTCATCGATGTGTTCTTGTTTCTCGTTTCGTTTTTTAGTTTCACCATCGTGACCCTGGGTTAATCGGTGTGCTGGGTGCAGCTGACCTTCCCATTCCTGAATCATCCAAAGGCCATCCCGAGCCCTCTGACACTTCCCCTTGCCGTACCAAGCCTGATCCTCGTCCATTCTACGGTATCATTTGTGATGGTGTCCATGTCCATCCCAACTCCGTCCGTATTGCCTACTATTCGCATCCGACCGGAGCTGTCTTGGTTACTGTAAGTTGGAGCGCAGATTGTGTGGGGCTAATACAAGTTTAGAGGAACGGAAAGAGACTAAAGAGTGCAATAATAGGATGCTCTATCAGCCATGGGTCTACCTGCTGGCACGTACTCCCTTGGTGGTCGTGATGTTGCTGTCGATCACAATGGTGCTGCCTACATCAAGGGCACGAGCACATTGGCAGGAAGGTAAAGAAGATAACTATTACGTCATAGCTTGGGGGGCGGAAGGATGGTGGACGTCAAGCATTGTATCACAGGAGCATCACAACTGAATTGTCATTCCGACCATGTAGCACTGTAACGATCGATGAATGCATCCGAAAGTTCCAAAAGTTCACAAACTGTACTGTAATAGAAGCCGTCGAGGCTGCCACATTGCATCCTGCAGAGCTGCTTGGCATTTCTGACCGAAAAGGTACTCTGAACGTTGGTGCTGACGCAGACTTTGTGTTCCTTGACGATTCTACTGGCGAAGTGCAGGTCAAGCGCGTGTTTGTTGCAGGTGATGAAGTCGACTTATCCACCAAATGAATAATATAGAAAACCCCACCATCATGATTACATTATGCCCCCCCCCCACACACACACACATTCACACTACGCCACATCACGGTTATCCGGTCTCGTACTCTTCCCTAATTATTCCAAATGATGTACACTGTCAATAATATACACGCACGCCACTCACAAGCAAGATCTGTACTGTCAGCAACTCCCTTCCCTTCATACACTTCATACACACATAAAGATCACAAAAAAGACTTTAAATGTTAAAATGTATTATCTAATGCGTATGAGTGGACGACATGCTATCGTTCAAAATGTATACATCTTTTCTCGATCTGTGGTCCGTTTGATACTGCCCTGCAATGTGCTCGCTTGTGCTTTAAGTCCATCCAATCGCTGTCCGATCAATTTCGCTTGATCTTTAAACTGATTCTCCGTCAATGTTCCCTTATTACGACGTATCGCTTCCATCGCTCGAGCCAACTCGTTTTCTGTTCCAGCAATTTTGGTTTGCAGTTTTGCCAAATCGCGCTGGCTTGACTTTGGATCTGCTGTCGATCTTCCAATAGTAGCGATATTGTGTTCTTGTTCCTTGAATGAGGTAGAGGATGATGACATGGAGGCAGTAGTAGACGTTGCACTATCGCTGACAAGCATCTTGTTCATCGTGGCAAACATATCCTGGTGACCAGCACGACGGGGTATCGATTTCAGTTGTTGCTTTTTCTTGTTGATTACTTTTGTTTCTTTTTTAGAAGCAATGCCAGCTAAAGAACCTAGTCCAACCCGATCTCCAGCTCGCCGCTTGGTTGCTGGGACTGGGTCCACTCGCCCTTGATTTCCTCGACCGAGCCCTTGTCCCTATAAACGAAATCCACACAACGCGTGTACGCGCTTTATGTCTCGAAATCCAAACGGCTCATACAAACTTACTGTAACATATCCCATCTTGGCAAGCATCTTAGCGCCAAATCCAGTGGTGTGTTCCTGCCAGCTCGCCCAATTTTCCGACTGTTGTTGATGATGATGAAGTATGCTGATACCATATTCTTGATCTGATACTTCGTCTTCCTCGTTGTTCTCCTCGTCATCGTTGTCCATTTGTTGCGGTGATTCCTCTTTTAGCAAATCCTTCACGGGTATTAAAGCACTGACTGTTTTATTTTGACGCGTAGAAACGATTTGCACTCGCCATTCGCCTGTTGCTAGATGATCTTCTACCGTTGCCTTGACATAGAGTCCGCTGTTATCATCTTTGACCCATACACAGTCGTCCAAATGGTAATCGTCCTGCATCAGTGCTTCCATGGGCAGTAGCTCGTCAGTAGGGATGGTCATGCCGTGTGTTGTGCAAGTACAAGGTTGTCCGCTAAGGAATGCAGAACACGGTATAGTTGTTTGTGTAATAGGCGTAACGACAAACACAGTGCTGTGTGCATCATCACTTTTTATAACGATGGCTGGAAGCAAATAGCAGTGACCGTCAATGGAGAATGGTATCACGCATGATTCTGTTTTTGAAGACTCTTGCTGCTTTTCTTGTTGTTGTTCTTGTTGTTCATTGAGAGTCAAGTGCAGCTGATCGAGCAAAGACTGTAAGCTGGCATCGTCCGGTGCAAGCGTTAAAAGCTGCTTCACTTCGTCAATCATATCCTGGGTTTCCTCCATTGTTGTTTTTTTTAGAAAGACGGGAGATCAGTGAACGAAGGAAACGAAAGTCGCGTTTTTGTTAAAAAAACGCTATTTGAAATGCGAATTGCTAATTTCCTAGTTACTGATATTGAAACCTCACAGTACATGCATCACTTTTGGTTGAGCTATATTGGACTACATTCTATATATAAACTTATTCTTTGATCTACACTGTAGCTTATTTAAAAGTATGTTAGATTTCTAGTTTAATTATGATAGTATAAAAAAGCTAGTTATAATGCAATTTCCCAGTAACGGTTCCATCATATTTGTCAGTACCCTAGTGCGTTGTTCGTTGAGCAGAAATAGGGATCAAGTGTGTTAATGCTACGCATGCATGCGATCATGTGCTCCTCCAAGTTAAGAGACACCAACATCTGTCTTCTTTTTAGACTTGCCAATGTTTATTATGCACACGCGTCCATCATATCCTGAATGAGGACAGATGGGAGAATAAAACACCAATGGTACTACATTAAGTAATAACTGGCACTGTTACCCACTGCACACACTTGAGTTTGATGGCCAACGTTCCGTAGTACTTCACAGTCTGATGGTAGCAGATCAAAATGACAAAAGGTATTTGGGCAGTTTAGACCGCTTCTAAGCGCGACATTATATGCCATCATTCTGCGAAGACGGACTTGAAAGCACCCTAAGCTCCTATGGACTATGCTCGTAGCAATAGCATTTGCTCAATCTATATCATACACAACAGCCGACTGGTCATCGCTATAGTTATGCGCTCTGAGGTGATCTGATAATGTGACATCGTCGCATATGCAGAGAAGAGAGAAGAATGGAGCCCTACAATAAGATATTCGAAAGCCAAGATGATTCCACGTAACTGTTCGAATTGCAGAAGGTGTTGTAACGGTGTGAAAAGGAGATGATGGCTTGTTTTTCACTTTTCCTGTGTAACAATTTGAGCGTGATTTTCGCAGTGAAGATTTCGTTTCCAACAAACATATGTGGGATGTGGTATGCAGGGCGACGTACACAGTAATATTCAGTCCGCTCAAAACCGCCTTTTTAGACTTGTGCCTCCATCAGCGAATATATTAAAGTTTAAAGGCATTTCTGTTGGGTTCCACTTTACTTCTCTTTTTCCCCTTTCTTTCTTTGTTTGTTTATCGTCATATACTTTCCTTAACGACAACAGCAACAACAGCGGCACGATCACATCAGTTTTAATAACATTACCATTATGGCAACGTCGAAGCAAGAATACGGAGCCACCTTTTTAACATTCGTCGCTTTGCTGTTAGAGGTTTTCGTTCTCATCAGCGGCTCAGGCAACGCACCTGTGTTGCGTGATCTCTTTTTCGCCAAGGTCGAATGGAACGGCAGATTCACTCGTATGGGCTTATGGTATGATATACAGCCGCTAATACTTGACTGCCTCCTTGATCCCTGTCAACTCAACGACTTCTCATTGAAAACAATGTACTTAGGGGAAGCTGCTATGGTGAAATCGGCAGCGGAGTCGATGAATGCAGTGTGCCATCTGTTCCTTTCAAGTGGAGTAAGTGTAGTTTTGGAACATCATATTGCAGAAACAAAAACAAGTTTCACTATAATCTCATTGTTATATCACTACTCTGTATAGCCGAAGCTGAAGGCCTTGGTATTCAACTCTCGGTGGATTTGCCTGACACCATGTACCTCGCTTTGTTCATCTTGTACTGGATCGCCTTCTTGGCCACCGCATTGGCCATGCAAGCCACGCTCTTCACCTTCTTCAAACGTCTTCCTGAGTTCATCCTGATGATCGTCTCGTTGATGGCCACGGGAGCCTTATTCATTATTTTTATAATTATTGTCGTTGCTGCTGCCAAGCTCCAGAATGCGGCTACGGGAGAAGAAATCTCGGGTCAAATTGGCAATGCAACATGGCTGGTGCTGGGCGCTATGATTGCATCTGCTCTTGCAACAATGTGGTACACCTTTAATTGCTTGTGTCGACGTAGAAGAACCACCGCTTTCGATAATTTGAAGGCTTAAATCCTTCTCAACACCACATACAAAAACTTCTCCTTTCTATTTTATTTTACCTGTTGCTGTATATATAATATATCCCCCCACCATCACTCATCTTCCGTACTTTTTACTCTTTTTTCTTGCGAAACCTTTAATAATAATAGTTATTTTTTAAGTTTAATTTACCTATCCTTTGGAGCTTCCGTTATTATTATTTTCTCTTCAGGTCTAAATGAAGCTCATCGGGATTGACAGAAACGACTTGAACCTTTTTTGGTAAGATTCCACATGGAAAATGGATGTAAGGTGCAAGTCAAGCCCCGCCTTAAAACCTTAATACATTTTCATTTAACACACGTGATCACCGCTTATTTATCGGCTAGTTATTAATGACAGATGAGCGGCCTTCAGCAATGGATGAAATGTTAATAGACTTCTTATAAATTTCAAAGAGTCGCACGTTTTGGAGTAGGTTGAATAATTGAGACATGCAGAAATGTAATAATATACATATACGTATGGGACGATCAACTAGTTCTTTTGTAAAAATCATACTATAGCAGTGGTATGGAGGGTATTTATTTGATCCCGCTAAATTCACCCCCTTTCATTTCAGGGGAAAAATAGAAAATGCCAATATGGTATTAGCGGGGATCCACTGTATATATGTTTTTATCTTGTTGTCATCACTTACATACTTGTAAACAGTGAGTAAGTACAGCTACATTGCTGAAACTTTAGTATATCACGCAATATGTACCACATGTTTATCGTCATGCGAACAGAGTAGGCTCGCTACATCTGAATAAATATTGTTTCTAGCGACAATCACACAAATCAAGTCTCTAAATTAAAAACAGTTATCGAAACGGATCTAGTAGCACGCGCAACTATATATCAAAATAACCACCAAGATTTACTACCGTATATTTCCTGTGATGGCACTCTTGGACTTTTGGTATGAATGGGGCATGTCAATGGGATATATCCATCCGAAAAAGTAATTTGGATGGCTTCAAATGGTGTTCTTTGGGGTGTGATGTAAGGAAAGCGTCGTTGAGGACGGACCTAGCTAGATACAGAATGTAGTACCTAGATTGTCTCGTGTTTAAGCTACATGTTTAAAAAGGTATACTAACTACATAATAGATATAGTGATGAACGCTTATGACTTTTAAACAATAACTCCATCAGGCATCGAACAACTTATGCTGCCATAAACTATATGCTATTGTAGCATTTGCAAAAGCCAACATGATGTGACATAAAAAAGAATTCGCACGGAAAGTAATTTTACGAGGTAATGCAAAGTTCCATCAGTATTTTAATACTACAGGCACATATTGTTTAAGAAGAATGGACTTCTATATTTACCAAGTCAGAAAAAGATACAAAGAGAAGTTGGGCAATCGTTGAACAACTTATTAAAACATCGGCTAACGAGATACTAGCTTTCGAACTGCTTTATGCACTGTAAAGCTACTGATACACCTCTCTTATGTGGTAACCATGCTGTTATGGAGTACGTTTGTTTGAGCTACATTGAGGGATGGCAATCAATTTTTATGCAAATTCCGCACGCAGTTCGGAACGTTGAAGACCTCTTTTTCTCTTTAAAATATACTAGATCAATCTGAATCATGAGTTCTAAGGAGGTAGTTTTCTTTGCTATTCGTAATTCACTGTCCCCCTTTAACATTTAAAACTAATTAATGTGTGTATACATATGACTAAATAGCATAGGGCTATACCACCTCCACCATCGTTTTCTACTGCTCCAGACATGAACGATTCAACGGGTTTTGCAGTACCCTCGTTTTCGAGTGCACCAGATCTGTCAGGTTATTAGTACTTTTAAACACACGCCCCCTTTCTCGTTCTCTGCTAGAAAACGAACGCTTACTTAGCAGCGGCTGCTTTGAATATCAATAAACTTTTACTTTTAGAATTGGCTGACGACGAGAGCAGGAAAAAAGAACGCAAACATAAAAAGCACAAACGCGAACAAACAACCGAAAAGAAGGAACGAGGCCGTCATCGTCAGCGATCACGTTCTTCCGAGAAACAGCACTCTTTTTCTCATCACCGACGACGGCGCTCACGTACACCGGAAAAGCATTCTTCTCGACGACGACGCTCACGTACACCTGAAAAACAATCTTCTTCGCGACGTCGGCGATCGCGCTCACCCGAAAGTCGTTCTCGTCACCGAACACGATCGCCACATAGTCGCAGCAGTAAACGCCCTCGTTCGCGTGAGGTACACTTATCTTGTTTTACTCTGATAACACATATATTGCATACTCGATCTTACAACAGAAAAGAGAGAAATTAACCCTTTCATGCAGAGGCGGTCTCGACGTTCACCATCACCCATACCACTGACGTGAGTAGTCGGATTCATTTCTTGCGTGTAACTCTATATAAAATGGACAAATAGGAGAGACAGGAAGAGCTAAGATATAATTTAGTGGTGAGCTGAAAACAGGTATCCGATATATAGTCGACAAGCGAGGCGATAAGGATAACTTGACGTATGGTGGGCTCCATAGTTACGATGTTCCAAGTTACCATCGTGAAGGAGGTAAAGAAGAAAGAAGCGAAGCAAGGACGTGCTTTACACGAGTATTAGATGCGATGAACTCGATGAGCAAATTTAAAAATCTTATTCAAATATGTATTGGTGAAATATAGGTGGATATGTCATTGGATTATCGTCATCTGTAAAGATTGACAAGGCCAGTGCAACATCAGGCCGAACGTTGCAAATCATCGCGTCACGATTGTCTCGTAAGAAGGTAAATAAACGTAGTATAAGAACATGTTTATATTTTTAATTGCTCGTATCGCTAACGGTATGGCAATCCTACTTTGTTCTGTAGAAGTTGCTACGTTATACAGATGCAGCTTATACTTGGAAAGAAACAGATAAAGATATGAAAAGGTTTGCTTACACGAACAATAACTGTCTCGCGTCAAAAATACGCAATAGATGAATTTATAATGTAACCTAATTATCACAATGTATAAACCTTAGACTCCGTATACGACCGGGCTCAAATATAGGGACGGAAAAGGATATAAACTTCATACGGATTGACGGAGGAGAAACCCCCCGAAAAGACGAAAATGACCAAGTAATATCAAGTGGAGTTGATTATCGGAGCATTGAAGGACCAAATGCCACTGAACCTGCCGGATCTGATGATGATGAACAATCTACAGAAGAAGGCGAAAGCTTTGACGAATACATTCGTCGACGTACTGTTGAGCTTAATAGAAAAGTGGACAAGGTTCGTGTGTAGTTGTAATATATTGTACTGACTGCTACATGGGAATGGCACACATGGGTAGAAATTGGAGATATAGCTGACATGAAAAGAACCGTGTTCGCGTAACTGTATCTACATATATAGGATCGCCATGATGTGGAAGCCTGGATGGAGTTTATTGCGTTTCAGGATGAGGCTGCTCAAGGCCTAAACGTCGGTGCAGATGGAAAATTCCGTTCCAAGGCTAACAAGTCTAGTCTGAACGAAGTAAAAATGGCCATTTTTGAGAAAGCCCTGGAAGCCAACCCTAGTGACGAGACGCTTCTCTCGGCATATTTGGCTTGTGGTGAAGAAATATGGGAGTAAGTTTTACATATACAAGTATGCCAAAAGCAGATGGCGGCAACAAACAACCGTTCTTGTTATCGTCATATTAATAACGCCTTTTCTTTATACTTTTTTTTTACGATATAGTACGCTTACGCTGCTACAACATTGGGATAAGGCATTGAAGGCTCGTCCCGAATCGATTCGACTCTGGGCCGACTATATCAACCTCAGACAAACCAATTTCTCTAGCTTTTCGTTCTCACAATGCGTCAAAGTGTTTGAGGATTGCATTTCAACTCTCAACAAGTTAGCACGCAGGCTACAAGGGGTTCGGAAAAATGAGGATAATCTTGAAGGTAAGTATAATGGGGATAGAAATTTATTTTCTAAATTACTTTACAAAAACAGAGGATTGATCGGAAATATTGATTCGAAACGCATTCTGAACCGTATGATTTTTATATATAGCACGAGAGAATATTGAATCTGTCATGGTTTATGTTCTTCTAAGAGCATGTTTGTTCATGAAGCAGGCTGGTAAAGTGAAATATCTGGATAAAAGAAAAGGCAGTTTAAGGAAGAAGGGACATTATGCACATGAGAATAGCAATAGAAAGATGAAGAAAAGCGAAAGTGCTTAGGATATTTGTTACTGTATATAACTAGGTTACCATGAAAGAGGATTTGGAACGCTGCAAGCTGTTGTGGAGTTTACTTTGTTCCCACCAAGAATCTTTTCGATGTCACTTGACATCACTTTCGAAGATATGCTTGCCGAATTTTCTGACTTTTGGGATAGTGAAGTACTTCGTTTTGGCGAAAAGGTAAAAGAAATAGACAAGCGAGCGTGATTACTTTTCCCCGCCGTAGAAAGTGGTACTTATTGCATCTATTGCTAGGGAGCAAAAGGCTGGAAAGAATACTATCGAACCAAATATGGTAAGCTTAACCTTATCAAAGCAAATCGATATGAAGTAGCTGAATATATGTACTTACTTTTGTAGTTGAAGAAGAGGATGTAGTCGGCGAGAACACCGAATCGCCGGAGCCGGAGGATGTTGAAGATGGTATTTAATCTGGGGTTGTATAATATTTTGTCAACAATATATATATGCTAATCTATCCTTTCCCCACAAATTTAGTTTATAGCCTGGTAGATTGGGTGCGACTAGAGGAATCCAAAGAACGGAATAGCCGCCTTCCCATGAAAATGAAAAGTACGCGTTTCTCCTTTGATTCTCAAGAAAGATTGCTAGTTAGCATATCAGGAGTTTTGATACCGATCAAGAAGGCTAAAACCCGATTTTCCGTTCTAGATGCTCCGCCAGAACTTGTTGACGAAGATCCATATGTGATTACATTATCAGATGATATCCGTGAATTTTTATTCAACATCACGACGGGTGAAGCACGGCAAGGTCTCATATACAGTATTTTTGTGTTCTTGGGGCTCCCTTTCACGCCTCCTGGCGTCGGTACCAATACTCATTTTTGCGTGGACACTTTCACTCATAATGAGCTGAAATTGGATGGATTCTGGCCCTCTACTAAACAACAACTGCGAGGTTCATTGTTGCTTACATATATCGATGGTATACCCATGGAGTCTGAACGCGTTACCAGTGATCGACAACCCTACGATTATCCAGTTTCATATCCTGTCGGTACAACAGAATTATTTGCCCGGTATGATCATTGGTTTTCGTGTGTGGCAAATTGCCATGTGGACAACCAACTCGAAGCAGATTTTACAAGGTAGTATGAGCTGTTTCTATATGATTTAAATCACTCATAGAAAAATTTATAATGTGAGATACTGACCTCACCTCTTGTAAATGTGATAGGAATGCATTCCAACAGCTTCTCGCGTTGAAGTGGACCAATCATTTGGCAGTATGTTATATATCATTTGAATCAAGCTATGCGAACAAAAGGTAAGAGTTTGTTATCTCAGATTTTGAAAATGTGGTGCGGATTCTTTTCTATCTGCGCACATAGTAGTATCGGGATCATTAACAAATACGATTGCATTATTTGCATATATCTAGTGCACGGAGGGTAGCTAAAACGTTGCTTAAAGATCGTCAAACAAACGTAACCTTATGGAATGCATATGCGCAAATGGAAAAGAGTCATGGAAAGCTAAAGGAAGCACGCAAAGTATATCAGACCGCTCTAGCTGCGTATCGCTCTTTTCCCAATGAAGATCAAGTCATGGTGCCATTAGTCTACAGTGCTTTTGCACAGCTAGAATGGGAAGAGGGTCGGTCCGATGAAGCGCTTAAAATATTGGTTGCTTGTGGTACTGACGAATCCTACGGTAAGCGAATTTTTTGTAGTTAGCTAGCGCAGATGAGAAAAACAGCAACCAATTTCCTTTTTCAAATGCTTGCTCACACATACGTTCTATAATTCTATTGTTTAGATGAAAAGGGACCAACCCCGTCAAGTGCACAATTATTGAGAGCACAAAGGGTAACTTTGCTATCATTTTTCTCTGCGACTTTAGCGACAGCGCTAATCACAACATGTATTTTTAGTTTTATGCACAAAAAACAAGTCAATTATCTCAGCTGACAGCAGGCACAGAGAACGAAATGGATGCTGCATATCACTACATTATCTGCTACGCACTCTTTCAACTTTTGACGCAAGATATCAACGAAGCATCCAATGAATTTGAGCATGCCTTAGAGTACATTCAGGAACGTCATGCAGAACGGGGTTTTGAAAGCGAGTTGTTATGGGTCGCATATGCAAAATTGACATTTCAAAACGTTGCCATGAACCGTCGAGCAGGTTATAAGCCAGGACACCTTCGACATTTACTGAATCGGGCGCTCATCCTATTCCCCAACAACACAGTCTTCATTGGTCTTTACGTATGGAACGAAGCAAAAACCAAGCTGTACAATAGGGTCCGATCCATGTTTGCTAAATCTCTCGAAAGGTAAAGAAAATAATTTATAGTACGCACACGTGTATGTTTGTGCAGTGGAGAACATAAAACTAACATTTAAAATGCAAATTACATATATAGCGATCCTAATGTCATTCTTTGGTTATCATCTATACGAACGGAGCTCCATTACCATGAACCTTATGACGTTAATCAAGTACGGTCCTTATTTGAGTCATCGATCGAAAAAACAAAGTAAGTGCCTCACAGATCATATTCATTGTAGTTAAGAGGAAGTTAATATCATGATAATAACATCTTTTATTTTCGTCGTGGACAGCACACGATCATCGATTTTATTGTGGAAACTATACATTGAGCACGAAATTCAGTGTGGTGAACTTGTTCGGGCCAAGTCTCTCTTCTACCGTGCGATTCGTGCATGTCCATGGTCAAAAGGTATCTACTATATTTCTTCCGGTAGTCTCAATATAACTTGAAAACTCTAAGAGATGGTTGACATCATTCATTATACTCCCCTTTGTAGAAATCTGCCTATTAGGCATCAGGTTATTATCGCGACAGTTATCTGAAAAAGAGCTCCATGAAATCGTTAGCTTGATGATGGAAAAAGAGATTCGACTGCGTCAGCCAATTGATGATAGACTACTTGTCGATAATGAAGGAGACCGGCTGGACATTGATACTGAAGACGAAGAAGCTGCTGCACTGATGTAAATAATATTTGCTACTAATGCTTTTTCCAACACTGAAAAGTCAACAGTGAAAAGTCATCATAAGTATATCACAATAAACCAAAAATAATCACCATAAATGTAATATACTGTATGTTTATACAGTATCTGCATAAATACTGTATTATATATATATATATATATATATATATGTAAAATGTATATCATACAATGGTATATGCAAAAATTTGAAATACATACAGTATCAAAGAATGGATAATTACAAATTGATGATGGCTGGATAACTTTTTGGGTTATTGATGCTACAGATGAGGATGCCATTCACAGGATCATCGCCATTGCACGACCACCTGCTTAATGAACGGTTTCAGCAACTGATCAACACGTCTTTTTCCTGCTCCATTCATCTTGTAAAGTAGTAAAAATGCTAAATTTTTGCAACCTGCAATATCTGCAGCGCTTTCATCGGTAAGTTGCATCAATCCTAACTCCAAAGACTCGAGCTGATGCATCTGATGGTATACCAAGCTTGTGACATCCGAAGTAGCTACTTGTTGATCGGGTTGGTATATCGATAGCTTCTTCAAGTTGTTGTTGGCAGCAACGCTGTGCAAGATACTGGTGGTCACTCCTGTGCAGTGATGAAGCGCGAGTTCGCGTAATGACGAAGTCCGACGACACACTGAATGATTGTGTAGCAACTGACTGAATCCTCGACCTCTTATATCAATATGTGATAACCGCAAGCATACAAGGTTTGGTAATTCTGCGACCGCACCGAAGATCACATCTGTTAGCATGCGTTGCTGATATTGATCGCTGTAACTTTCCAGGACAAGCGTTTCAAGGTTATCATAACCACGCAGCATGGCAGGGAAATGGTCGCGTAAAAACTCGGTGGTTGTGATGTCGCTTACTTTGATGTGAAGAAACGTCAAACGCGGTAATGCAAGTGTTGATAATTGAGTCCAATCCTTTTCGGAACCGCCCCTAGGTAGCAAACTCAGGATACGGAGTGAGTTTTGGCTTTTCTCAAGCCGGGACCGTAGTGGTATCACGGATCGGATACTGTGAAGCACTAAGCATTGTAGTTCCCCAGGACGACCTGCATTGATGGTGTTGTAATGCTGTTGGGCTAGCCCTCTTGTTGTCGCCGATGATGAATGTAGCGCGGAAACAGTGACATCTTCATAAAGCAATTGTGTCGTTTTTCGGGTAATGAGCGTCATCAGCTCAGGGCAACAATTGGAAAGTACAGGTAAAATCTCCTCGTCTAGTTCGCATCCATTCACTTCTAGGTGCAGGAGATGCGGACACCGCCAAATAAGTGGCCATAGTTGGAAAAGAGGTTGGATCGCCTGCCGCGAGTGCCGCTCCATTTGAGATAATAGTGTCTTGCGTGAAACTACACAATCCTTGATACTCCATGCAATGACTTTGATTGTCGTGAGGATTTGACATGCAGATAGTATGCGCGACAACGAGATACGCGTATCCTGGATCCGTGGCCAGTCGATGCGCAATTCGGTTAAGGTTTGCCCGACGTATGTCAAGGTGTTGTAAAGCAGTTCGGGTGACCTCATGTTTGCACCATGACCAGCTAGTAGCAAAGATTGTTTTTCTGACTGGATTAGCGATAATAATGGGATTAATAGCATTATCGCCCGCATTATTGTCAAGTTTTTCTTACCGGAGAAGCAAAGTTCCAATGACTCTAGATTCTTGAAAACATGTATTCTAAGAAACTCTGTGCAGTTCGTGGATGCTGTGACTTGATCATGAATGACTAATTTTCTAGTATGATGTAACAACGTGGATGGTATGCGGTATTGTCTCTTATATGGATAACGGATTTCCATTTGCCGCCAGAGACCATGATAGCTTAATAGCTTCGTTCTCCAGGTACCGCTTACTTGAGTGCATTGGATAGCCGTATAGGTGTCTAGATAGCTCACTATATGGCAAAATATTTCAAATGGACTTTGTGCAAGAAAGTCAATAAAACCTTTGCCACTACTGTTGCTGCCGCTGCCTTTGATGTTGACGTTTGTAGATGGTACTGTCGAAGAGTGTATAAAAATTGGTGCCACTGTTACAAATCGATCGGTTGACGCCGGATGTCGGAAAGGAATGCCGACATGATCAATCGCTTGATGTCTTCGAGATGATTTTCTTTTCTCCATCTTTAACTACTGTTTTTTATAGAAGAGTAAAGATAAAGGAGAAAGATCAAGGCAGGTACATATTCTCTTATAGCTTTAACATCCAAAAAGAAACAAAGGACAACGGCCCACCGATACGCTGACACCGTCACTGCTTTGGCGGGGCGGTTCATCGTAATGCTTAAGCTTTGCTGCTGCATAAATCGGCAACATACAACGCTTAAGCCCAAAATCCATCGTGTGAACTTTATTCTACTAGTAAAAAATTTGCTCGATCGATCCGCATTTTTCACATTTCCAATTTCAACTCCACTTCAACATCCTGCTCGTAGTAGTCTCAACTTTACATGAAAGAAATTACTAACATCGACTTGCCTACAAGAGTCTCCCTTTTCATACATGGCAGCTTGTTTGTTCCCTGAGAGACAGAGTACGCGTGAGAGTTGTAATTATGATTTCCAACCGCCCGATGAGATGCACAACTGTCAGATGGAGCTCTATTAAGGGGGCTGAAGTTGGACGAGGAGCAGCAGCCCTACATTTGAAGGCCACCGGTTTTTCTATATTGTTCTAACAACTTTTTGAATGGAAAGAGTGCGCATATTATACAACTTGCATTGCTCCAAACTATACATGTATATAGCAAATAAACTATGCGGAAAACTGAACTTGATTCAGCCAACAGCCAAGAGGTGAGTGCATTAATTGTATTAACGCACTAAACCAATGTCAAATTTCGGCCGATTCTTAATAGTAACAAAAATAGCAGTCGCTGTAGCTCGTCATCAACGCTCTTCCACAATATCAACGGCTTAGAGCTGGTACATATTAGTATTGCTATACTGTCCTTTCATAATCTTAATGTCCTGCTTGTTAAATATCGATCTATTTTATCCTTATTTGTCATTTTTACCTCTTCATCTGTTTCAAGCTACAACAGTTGACGAATTGACGTCAGAATTTGTGCTTCACATCGAAGGATGCTTGTTTGTTTATATGTATTACTCCTAGCAGATGCCTTATTTGGAACAATTACATACATAAAAAACTTATGACATCGGTAGCATAATCAAATAAGGCCGAGAACTGTTATAAATAAATAAAACGCAAAAGAAAGATGCGTACCAAACACTAGCGATAAACTAAGTAAGTTCTCGTATTATCTACATACGAAAGCCCAAAACTGCCACTTGTAATCAACGGATAGCTCAACCATATGATGAATGCACCCATAAAGCATCAAGAAAAACGTTAAGCATGTGTTGCACATCGAAGAAGTTTATGATATACAAATGCTCGTATACATCCTGACTGTTATTTGTTAACCTCAATTATATCATATGAAGCTCAATAATCACGGCAAAATAATTGCTTCTTATAGGCCTTTATACGACGAATGTTTGTGTTTGCAACGTTGGTTGGAACAAATGGAAGACATATGTTATTATAAATATGAATACTAGCTTTATTGTACAAGTACAAATGTGGGGATTAAAGGTACCAATATGAGCTCAACCGGCACATACCAGTAAAAACACTGGACGGCGGTACAAAAGGGTATAATAGACAATAAAACAATACAAGTAGGGGAGAGAGGTTTGTGCAAAACTATAATTTATCCATGATCCATTACTATCCTTTTCATCCTTCACATCCTTCACATCCTTGATATTCCATATTGATCCGTTGGACTTCTATCCGCTTCACGTACAAGAGTTGAGTGTCTTGTAGTGCACCGATTACTATGATTCCTCATGAAACGACGTGGCTTCTTGATAGTACTGCATCTTGCATCATTTTGTGAAGCATCAAAACTTTGGTGTTTTGCAGCGAAGCACTTCACGGAAAATGTATCCGAAAGTCGAATTTATATTAAATTAGACAGGGTCATGTGTCTGTTCTTTCGATTCCTCAATTCTGGCGCGTAGTTCGTTAACACGTCCTGGCTTGCATTCAAGCTAGCATGTAGTGAGGTGCCATCGTAAAGCCGCAGTTATTCTATCGACCATCGTTATCAAATCATCATGATTGGGAAGTACTCATGGATTTACTTAACTACATAAACATTTGGTTCCAATTAACTAGTTGGTACTTTAAATAGATCGCTTTTTCCGGCGGTTACTTATCAAGAGAAATGAACACTTGTGTAAATTTGCTTAATGGAACGGTCATTAATCAAGCTTATGTAAAATTCCTTCACGACAAACTGCCACTTTCAGATATCAACAGGGACGAGTATCTAATGTCAACAAAGCTAATTGCGCATTATGTATGGAGTAAAACTACTGTGATGATTTATTTTGCACTGACAAGGCAAATATGTTTGTGAGATATGCAAGTAGCGATAGTAGTGTAAGTGCAGTGTATACCTAGAAGAGATTGAAGGACAGGCCTTGAATGATTGTCTATCTAAATTATGAGCAGCTGTCTCGAACACATATCAGCTGAACAATTTTTTTACGTCGCAGTGAAATAGAATGAGTAGAACAAAAGGATGTGCGCGGGTAGTGTGCCCGTGGCGTATCCAAAATTATTCGAGATACTACAGTAGACAGCCACCATTATATAAGAAGCAACAGGATCATGATTCGATCGGGATAGTCATGTGTAGCTTACTTACAGCTCTAAACGACAAGTAAAGCATTTTGTACAATATATACTAAAACACACAAAAATATTCAGCTTTTTATAATTTTTTGTAATATGATAGGGTTAACAGAAAAAGAATAGATTACGAAAGACTTTACTACACAAATGATATATAATTTGTTAGTTTACAGTTGGGATCGATAGAGGAAAAACAGAAACCAAGATGCATGAAAGAAATCAAAAACAAAAAGAAAGTGGTGTTTTCTTTTGGGTAATAGGATAAACACAAAGGAAAAAGAATAGTTAATGATTATGGAAAACGGAAAAAGGAACAGATCCTCCAAAAGTTGCCGGGGATTGGTGGAAAGGCGAGAAAAACGCCAAGTCGCTTGCGGCTGCAGCGGCAGCGACAGCAGCAGCAGTACCTCCTGCTTCACTGCTGGGTCCAGCCATCCAAGGAGCAAGATAACCCATGGGCAATCCACCGTCTGCGAATTGTTGGGTTTGGTGGTGATGATGGTGATGATGATGCTGTGGTTGCTGCTGCTGCTGCTGCTGTTGTTGCTGTTGATGATGATGATGACGCTGCTGCTCACGATTGATCTTTCCTTGGATACGTTTACCATAGGGCGTGTTACGGATTCCAGGAAGCAGAGGACGAATGCAATCAACCAGCTACAGTATGCATTTAGTTTATTTTAGTGGATCAGCAACAGCAGCAATAAACAACGCAGCACAAAAATAAAAAAACTCATACATTTGCACGTTGGGTGGGCTCAGCGTAATCTAACGCAGTCTGGACAACATAGTTGGCATATGAATCACGTAGCAACTTTTCAAGTCGAGCACGATTCGTCATTTCATCGATCAAATGTACTCGCGTGTCGGCTTCAGCCACACGAATACACTAATGGAATAAATAAAGCGGATCAATTTTGATGTTAGTCGAAACCCTATCCTCTATAACAGATTTTCTTTTGTGAGTGATGACAAAAAAAGAGAGGTAAGAATGTAACCTTTTCCATGACATTCGAGCTAAATTTTTGTACTGATAACGACCCGACATGGCCAATAAATCGGCGGATCAGTAGATCGGAAAAGTGAGCATCACCCAAATCTAATACATATTGGACCACATAGTTTCCAAAGGGGTCTTGCACAAGCGTCAATGCGTGATTGATAATCTCCGTAACCAGCTGTGCCTATTATTATAATAACGGGGGTTGGGGTGGGGGGTTAGTAAAGGTTTGGATAAAAGTATTTTTTTAAGGGGCGAGTGATGGTGGATAGTGTGAGAGTAAATTTTTTTTTGTTACTTTTTGGTTTTCGACCGAATAGTCGATGCAGCGCTGCAGCACACAGCAGCCATGACGATGCGTGGCAACTTCAACGCAGTTCATGCTGACAGCATTGTAGATGAACTGCTTGTTATCCGATGACAGGCGATGCAAGCACCGCTGGATGACATGGTTGCCATTCAAATCCTTGATAAGTGTTACAACGTTGGGTGCCAATGCAACCACAGCTCGGTCGATCTAAACACATATACCCAACAGAGATAAGTATATACTAGTGTATGTATGTAAGAGTGTATAAACATGCAAAGCATGGTACGAAAGGTGTAAATACATTGCATTACAACTATACCTGTTCTGGAAGCGTGATATATTCAATCATTTTCTGGACAGCACGTGTACCATGCATATTAAGTGAGATGCTGACCATGTCGTGAGACACTTGTTCGACAATCAACGTGCGCTGCTCGTCTGTGCAATTCTCCATCAACTTCTGGCACAGATAATTACCAAACGGATCTATCGCCATTTATCAAATTAGTCGCTTTTGCTTTCTCCTGCCACTTCTTGGGTTGCTATCCAAGAGCTTAAACATCCTACCTGTCATGAGCTCCACGAAATATGGAAACACTTTCTCGAAGATTGTATCGCGCTGATCGTCTTTTTGTTCCTCTAACTTGCGTTGCAGGTACCGACAGCCGTACTGATCTTTGCACAAAGTGTAGATTTCATCAACAATATCCTCGAATCGAACAGAGGCAAAGCGATCCTGGTCATTGTGGCGTCGAGGTGTTGGTGGCGCTGAGGACTGTAGTTGCTGTTGCTTGTTTTTAGACGACGTGGGTGATGGAGGGGTGCTGTTATTACTAGTAGATTCGTTGAAGCTACTGCCGTTTGTTGTTGGAGAAGCTACAGGAGCACCAGAAGCTGGTGGTAATGGTGGCTGGTTCATATGGCGCATCAGGTGGGTCAAGATTAACGGGTTCATATTGGCATTGTTGCATGCAGCAGCGGCGGCGGCAGCCGCAGCCGCAGCTCCAGAGGAGGATGGTGGTACTGCTCCTGCTGCTGAGACCGTGTTGGTTGGTGTTGTTGCTGCTGCTGCTGTCGTTGCAGTTGTATTGCTTCCATGTTGGAAAAAAGGATAGCCCATCAAGGAGGGAAGGAAAGGGGGCAACATCCCATCTGCTGTTGCATATGGGTGCTGATGATGAGGCTGATGATAATGACTATGGTGTGCACCCACCAGTCCACCGTTGACACATGCTGCACCATTGTTAGTAGTGGTAGTAGCAGCAGCAGTGGGTTCTTTCTGTAGTCGTGCTGCTGCGTCCAAGCTCGATAGCCGTCGGGCTGCAGCAAGATCGGGATTTGAGTACGACGGCGATAGTCGGCTGCCTCTGATGCCGTCTAGGTCCAGCCGTTTGTTTGTGATGGCGTACGGAACGTCAACAGAGTGTTTGCGAAACAATGGCGAATGCATTATGTTGATGGGATCATTGCCATTGCCACCACGTAACATGGAGTCGCCACTGCCCCATTCCGAATGAGTTGTCGTGCTTGATGACGACGACGTGCTCTGCTGTTAATGTAATGTATTAGATAACGTGAAAAACAGGGTTAGGGACCCTATTTTTGAGAGTGTGTATGGATAGGTGAAGGAAGGGCTTGATGCTGTTTTTTTTTTCACAGGGTCGTTGGTTGAAGCAAAAAGAGGAGGTGGAGGGCTTGGGGGGAGGAAATATGTACATAGTGAAGGGAGAGGGGTTCGGGCATTGGCAAAACTTACAAGACACGGGTAACTTTCGCGACGGATCAGGGCCGGAAAGTGATTGTGTGTGGCATCCAACGATCGCCGCATAAAATTCGGATCGGTGGCTGTCATACCGCCTTGACGCCCTAGTGAATTGAAAAGAATAAACAGTGTTGATGAGCGAGCGTAGTCATTGAAGGGCCGTGAGCTGTCGGTTGCTAAGCAGCAACAGCGAGTTGTCATGGCGATTCAAAGTATTGACGCTACCTGGCTCATCCGAAGGCGGAAAGAGGAACCTGTCGCTTGATTGAGGAGTAAACGCCGTGCTGTCCGGAAATATGCCACGCATCGATCTCGGAACAGGTCTCCTGAAAGTGGTTACACGAGAGCAAGGGCATTTCAGTCTAATTTTCTCTCTTTCTTCCTTTCTGAAGACAGGGTTTCTTTTCCCCTTTGACAGATTGGCACTTACTTGTCCAAGGGATGCGGACCACCTCCACCACCACCACCAGAAGAAGAGGAGAGGTTCAATCCCTCCATATCGGCCAGCAGCTCCTGCTCAGACACTACTGCTGCTGCCATGCTGCCAGCGCCGTTGGTATAGGCAGTCGTAGTATTACTTGCTGTGTTGTTGTTGTTGTTGTTGTTGTTGGTTGGTGTTGTGCTGTCATGAGCAAATCGGTCTGGAGGCGAGTTAGGTGCTCTGCTGGTGCCACTGTTGTTGCTGGTGCCGTTGTTGTAGTGTTGTCGACGGGCGTTTGCAGTGATGGTGGTGGTTGTAGTTGTGGTAGTTGCTGATTTGTACGTATTAACCATATTTTTTTTCCCTAAACCTCCAGGGCACAGAGAGAAAAGACAAAATATAATATAACAAGGGAAAAAGAAAGAAAAAAATACAGTAGAGGAAAAGAGAGGGAAAGACGATAGGAAGAAAAGAAGGAAAAGAGAACACAGAGAGAGAAAGAGGAAGAGAGCAAGGGGAAAAGGGAGGCTGTCTTTTATCATTTTAGGCAGTTTTTTCTTGTTTGCTGCTTTGTTACTCTTGACGATGCTGTTGCTGCTTCAGCTGATTTAGCCCTAACTACTACCCCCTTTCCTTTATCCCGCTGTGCCATCCTCTGTATGGGTATCTATCACATCCACCCCCCGTATTCCTTCTCACTTTTTTGCCCTTGTGGAAAATCATCGTTGTCGTCCTTGTAGTCGAAATCCAAATAGACATGTACTCTACAGCAAATACACACGTGTGTACCTTTTAACCGTTAATGAATTAGCAGGGACCGTCTTGCTGCTAGTAGTGCAGCACCGGTAGTACGCTGCTCAATTCTGCGATGTAGTTATAGTGGAATTAATGTACCGAAGGACCATCATCACCACATATCACTATCATTTATCATATGTGGGCAATCAGAGTACATAGCTCACTAGTCCACAGATGGTCATCATCGCTTTTTTCGTTTATTATTATTTTCGGTATTATGCTTGGCATATCAAATATTTTGAACATGCATTCTGCTGCATGGCGATATTCCAGAGAGGGGAAAGGAAAAGTAAATAGATAAAGATTATAAAGGCACCTTTTTTTTCTTAAACTTCTTTTGGAAACAATACATACTCGTCGTCTATTGCTGAGCAACAGCATTCCGTTGTAACTCTGTCGTTCACAATACTGCTGCCACAACGGGACAAAAACATACTTTACCAACAGTGCTATTATATAGCAGTAATAGTAAGTATATAGCACGACGACGACAACGACAACGAACACTTCTTGCGCCTACTAATGCTGATTGCTGCTGTAATGGACGACAACAATCAATTATGTATAATAAAAACGGGGACGTGTGAAGCAACAAAGAAAGTATGTGCTCTCATTTCTGCTACGCACATGCCATTTTGCATGTTTGAGCATTTTCATTTTGCTACGCAGCATCATTGTGCCTCAAGAATTTGCCACAATGATCCCAAAGTTGGGTTCGTTTTTTTTTATCCGCACATTGAGCACACCAGGTATAATTCCTTTAATCCCATAATGAAAGCGGTTTTAAGTCTTTTGTTGCAGCCATGAAAGAAAAGCACACGACCGTATATGTTTATATTGCCTCAGCCTTTTTCTGTGTTGTTTCCCAAATTGATTAGATAAACAAACCCGTGAGTATCATAACAGAGAGATGGACGTAAGCCACACAAAGTAGTACACACACACACTCATGCATACGTACATACTGATCTATCCATCATTCGGACATCATCATCAGGATCCAGAAAACGTCTCTTTTTCTATTCTATGGTATTGGATGACGTTTGGGAAGAGGTCGAACGACATCAGCCCTTCTGCCTATTGAGTTATCAATAGTATTAACATGCATTTCCTACAGCATCGGAAGACACTAACTAAAACAACAGCAGCAAGGATTTCCACTTCCGCACCTCCCCCTCTTTTTATGTATTATTCACACTGTGCGTGGCACTTGACTTTCTGTTTGTTTGACAAAAAAGTTTTTGTCAAATAATTTTCTATGCTTATCATATCTATAAATGCGGGGCAAATGGTGGCATGTTTAAATGTACATACCGATAATTGCCCATATACCTACGAAGTATTCAGTGAGCAGTATATTAAGGCTTGAAACAATAAAGCTATTCATAGGGCATTACTAAAAACAGTCAACATGTTACTGTGTAAGCATAATACGTTCTACTACGCTGTTAGAATTTCTTTTAGCCTCTACTCGAGCATATGCCATGCTTCTTACGAACTATAAAACGCAGCTGTCAGGCACGCACCTCAGTAAAGTGTATTGAATAGGATCATGTGACACTGATTTGTTATGACAGAACAAAACTATTGATGATGTCCTTTAACAGCCCATGCTGATCACTTTGGCACATCTTGTAGTTTTCCATTCTCACAAGAAATATCATAATAGCTTACCTTCTTTACACTTCAGGCTTTTACACCATCGTTTTACATACTTTCGCGGATGATGCTTTGAGAGGACGAAAGTGCTTCAAATCGCCGAAAACAATATACCGCAGGATCTGCAAATATGCTCATCGTGAAGCACATTCATTGGTGCTATAATGACGAGACCAGTATGTATATACACATGCAAGAACTAACTATGACGGAAAAATGAAGTTGAAGACGCTTACAGAGTATGATCGTCCCCTTCTTCGGGATTTTCACGGACGATCATTTCGCGCTTCCTAGTATGTAGAAAAACTTGTTACCAGCTTCTGACTATGATTGAAGCCAGCTTGACAGCTGCGGCAGCAGCATCAACAGCAATAACAGAAGGAGAACACACATAGTCCTGAATTTATCACATGCAAATATGATGTTTTGAACGCGGCCAAACCAGAGTGGGTTGAAGTCTTATTGTTTTCGAAGTAACATCAATAGAGGACTGCCTTTTTAAGCGTTAAAAAGGGTGAATGCAGAATCGTAAAAGGTGAAGGTGAAGCTAAGTAAAAAAGAAAAGAAGAAGAGAGATAGCTTGGACTCTGTTTAAAGAGAATGGCTTGTGATAATTGTAAAATAAGAGAAGCAACGGAATGCAACGAACGACCTAGTGTAGTAACTTTTCACGCAATTGCTTTCATATCAGCTAGTCCGAATAAGAAGATGCGCTTGGAAAATACCGAGATATTTGACAGACTGAATGATGAAGATACTTAGTAGCGGAACAATAAGCAATGGGCATAAGTGCCCATTGTCTTTAAATAGCAGAGCGAAAGGGAGTTGTTTAAACTATGTAAGGCAGATTTTGAACGAGTGCTCATGCTGTGTAAAAACGTGCACATGCATCAGCAGTAAAAGAAGATAAAGCAATATGGATTTAGAGACCCAAGGGTACACAGAAGTATTCGCGATGCTATTCCAGTGTGTTTTAGTCTCAATTCAATTCGATATGTATATGTACGAATTTGCACGAAGCCAGATGAAGAACACGTGGGCGTCGTTATTAAATCGTCTGAAATACTTTTACAACTGACCATGCACAAGCTTTGCATAGAAATATAATCTGTATCTAGTATACTAGCACCACTTGTATTACTGATCCCTTATCTATTCGATTCTCTTGCTCCTCATTTTCTTTTTGAATATACAGTACTGTACATTGACACTCACCTACAGTATCCGTATCGGGAAACAAACCTTATACACGATAACATCAGCCTTTTGAACGTACCTGCTAAACCATTGATTACCAGATCGCTTATGTTACAGTAATATCATTCACAATTTGCTAGTTTTTGCTGCTTCATGAGTGTAGATTGTCGTCTTGAGTATTAATATTAAGCGTGGCACTCCATCAATGAGGCGCTTGCAGCCAAATGCACACCTATCAGCTATAATACTGTAAGTAAGGCGGGATGTCATTGGAAAGATTGAAGTGAGGGATAGTATAATCTTTGAGCTCATTACCGATTGAATTAAAAGTGACAGCGGGCAGCTCTAGAGCTTCTCTTGATGAGCTCTCCATATAGACCCATAGGTAATCTATTTGCCAGAGCCCATTAACAAAACCAGCATTTGATATAGTAATTATTCGGATATATCATAGTGATGGAAATTATGCCTCATTTCTTATAACACTATAGCGAGCGGCCACTGTATTGGACACCCAAAAAATGGCAATGTTTTGATGACTCCTTATTGCTGCTAGATACCTATTAATTTATTGCACATCATCTCCATTACCATGACAGCATATGTTTACGCTACTCACTTTACTGATAACTTGAACACTATTTTGTAGCATACGGGCGCAACAACAAATACGTATGTTGTTGATGTTGCCACATGCGAGCCATATTTCTATCATACTTGCAATCATAAACACCGATTTATGTGATATATGTCGAACGAGCTCTTGCTTTTTTCCTTGTTTGATAATGAACTCGGGGATGATCTTGCCCACCGGTGTTTTCCCATACTTTTCTTAACGATATAAAAAGGGTCTATTATGTAGCAATACTAGAGCTTTTAATTAATTGCTATGGAAACGAAGCCAAGATTACATAGTGCAAGAGTATTTTTTTTTCTTTCAACCAGGTATTTATGGCTTTATTATAATGGAAGACTAGGTGGCTTGCGCCATTGGGTCTATAGACGCTTCCTTGCAGTACGATAATTATATATGATAAGGAAGGGAAGAGCAGATAGTGTGTTGTAGCCAGCACAGAACCCACCCACCCTACTTGAGAGGTAAACGTTTTGTAGGGAGTGTATAGGGATGTGGGTTTATTATACAGCTAGTCTAAGTTATCCTCTGACGCCGGCTCCTTCCCGGTATCATAATCCTCGGTTAACCAGGTATCATATGTACAACGCCAAGAAAGTGCTATCCTGGTGCGTTCATGAAAAAGATACCGTATGCGAATACATTGTACTTGTATAAATTTTACATTCGCTTACATAGATGCATCAGTTTCGAAATGCTTAAAACAACAAAAATTACTCTATTTGGAAGATGACGATGAGGAACAAGGCAGGAAGTCTTCTTTGTTTGGTGTGTACTGCATACAAACAACAAACCCCTAGACAATAAATTGTCGGCCGTTGCTTATTGATGAGCCTGATTGCTTTAAGAAAAAAACAAACTGATATATACTCGAAAGGAACGATATACTACAACTCGAGCAAGCCCTCTCGTTGTGTAGTGTCGACGTTCAACACCGCCACTACCATCTACCACACCTACCATCCTTCCAGCACTTCTAGAAATTGCTGAATTACTAACATGAGCTTACCGATAATGCCAGTTTAAAATCCCGTCATTATTACACAGAGCGAGCTTAGCAGTAGCAATCACAGAGTGTGCCGTTTTAGAAACGTAACCTTCTTTTTCTTTTCTTCTTTTCTCTTTATTTTTGTGTATCACTATCATTATATACAACAATAGTCAATGTCGACAATTCTAGACCACTCACGTCGAATGTATGACCCGGCATCGCCCATTACTGCGCCAACTACAAGTCCTGGGTCATCTCATCAAAATGGCACTACCGGCACGAACTCAACAAGTGCCACCGCAAATAGCACAAACAGCGGTACTGGCAGCACTACACCGAGCAGTACTTCCAGTAGCAATAGTAACGGTGGTTGCAGCACGATTAGCAGTGGGAGCAGTACGAGTAGCAGCCATAACAATAGCAACAGCAACAATAACAACAGCCATAGAGTATGGAACGATTCGTCCATTGAATGTAACAGTAGTACCGAGAATCTTTCTACTTTTGAAGAAAACAACAATAAGCGATTATTGTCGGCCAAGTTAAGCGGCAGGACTACTAGCACAACGACTACGGCCAGCACTACCACTTCTACTACAGCCAACAACACTAAGAACAACCTCGTCTGTCACCACTTTTCATCTCATGCTCGACCCTCTACTTCACCACAACAACAATCGCCGGCTTCCCTGCCAAATCACATTTCCAATAAAGATCGATTGAATGCAAGTAGCATTGCCAAGAGCAACGGAAGCAGCAGCAAAGCCAACAAGAGCAAAAAGGACATTGTCCATTTACCCGGGGAATCGAGTTTGAAATCGTTACGCAAAAGAAGGCTCAAGGAAGCAAAATGCGACTATGAAGCGAGAATAGAACAGTATTTCCAGCAGCTTACGGTAGGATGTGGACGTGCAGATTGTATGAACCGGTTTTGCGCTACAGGCAAAGGTATGCCTAATAAGGTCAAAGCCCTTGCAACACTATGTTGCAATAAGGGTAGTGGTAGTAGTAGTAGCCATAGTAGTTTTGAGGAAATGATATCCAGCATCGAATGATGAACGAATTGAATGATTGATTTCTTTATTCTTGTTACTATTATAGGTGGTATACGCAATTTACATCGACAAGCAGCACTCGTTATGTCCATTCAACTTGCATCGAAACCCGAAAGTCGTCTTTGTCAATATCATACATTTTACGAGACAGCACCAAAAGCTCAACATGCGTGGGCTGCTGAGGAGGAAGATGAGGAAGAGGAACAGCACCAACAACCAGCACGTGCAAAGCCATTTTTGCTGTCCCTATTTTCGTCATCGTCTTTTCTGTCATTATTTGGAATGCAAGTTGATCACGATCAAACCAAGAACAGCAACAACAGATCCGGTTCAAGTAGTCCCAGTAGCAGCAGCAGCAGCAGTAATATAGTGGAGGATGACAACGACAAGAACAACAGATCAAACAAGAGTTCTCGGCGGCGGCGTCGAACGAAACGAGAGAATGGTAAGGGTGTGTGTGTGTGTGTGTGAGAGGAAGAATACGTGCCTTTTCCTTCTACTAAGAACACAAAACCATGTCTTCTATTCCCTTTATAGATGAGCTTCCAAATAAATCAAATCAAGTGCATGATGAACGAGACGGATTCATGGGATCTTTGTGTAACACGAATGTGGCGCCAAAACCGGAAAACAACAGCAACAACAATAAGAATAACAATGGCGATAACAGTTACTACTACCAACTCGATTCAATGAGCGATACTTCGACAACGACCAACAGCAGCTCTTACGAATCTGACACATCCAGTGAAGAAGGCATGTTACTTGCGATTCGACCAAACATCATCACCGACGTGCAAACAGCCATCGATCAAGTCCATCAGATGGTGACAGAAGACCCGCAAAAACTTAGCTATTGGTGTCGTGCAGTTTTCCAAAACTGGGAAGGCATTGGCAATAGTTTATTATCGAACGGATCACATTTACTACAACCAATCGGCCTATCATTCCAAAAAACCGAACTTGACGAATTGGCACTGTTTTATAGAACGATTCTTGGCGGCAGTGGTGTTAGTAGTAATTATGATATCCGGACATCCGAGACCGTGACGGAAAGTCTGGAAACATTGTTGGATAGAATGAACATGAATACGGATGGTATGACATCATTGACCACTGCTCAAGATGCCAAGTCGTCATCGTGTATACGTACTATGGTTGAATGGTGTCGAGCACTGCTTGCCGTGATGGAATGGATACGGATCCAACAGCATACGGAAGAACTGTCATCATCAGCATCTTCGGACGATTCCGCTACTGAAGGGCAGAGTGAAGAAGCAACATTCACGCTATCATCATCGTCATCTTCAGCAATTGTAGCAACAGCAACACCGTTCATGGCAGCTGGCGATATGTGGTCTGGGATCTTGTCACACAAGTTTATCCAAGTCGTGAACAAGATTGCATGTAATAGACAATCCGTGATCAGAGAGGTGCTGAAGCAGCATCTCGCCAGGTACGTTTGTCGAAAGAAGAGAGAGAGAGAGAGGCTTTGTTTTCGGATTTATGTAGCAAGCACCAACAGAAATCATTATACTTTTGCCTCACATGAAATAATTCTTAGTTTGGATGCAGTACGAATGCGTTCGCTTGTAACACACTTGCACAATTATCTGATCAATCATTTTCATACCGGGCCGTACAAACACGGTGAACAAGACTCGGTTGTCATGGCGACCAAGTTTTTAGAGCTTGCCTACGAAGCCAATTCACTATCATCTACTGCATCAGGCACAATTATCCCAACCAGTGATTTCAATTGCGAAGCCGTATGTAAGAAGCTCAACATCAAAAACGAGTATCGGATATGGAGACGTGTGTTACAATATGGCGAGGGGCGTCATTCGATATCCACCATTGCAGCATCACGACCGTCCTCTTCAGCGAGTCAGTTTTGTGGACTCAACGAACAACAACGACGCACGCGTCTGTTCCTTACAACAACCTCAACCTCCATTTTGTTACCGTACCCTTTTGCCAACGAATATCAATTCTCATGGTTCAGTTACCCGTTCCTATTGCCACCACCTGTCAAACGCAAGATCTTGCAACTTGACGCCATGTCGCAAATGTCGGCCGAGTACGAAGACGCATGTGTCAACCACACGCTTGTAGTTCATGCGCGACGTCTTTTGTCCGATGCACCGCGCATGGTCCGGAATCTCGAGACCAACTTGAAAAGTGCTACATGCCCGTACCTGCTTTTGGAGATCCGGCGCGAGCATTTTGTGCAGGACACATTCCATCAAGTGTCACGGCAATGGGTGAATATCAAAAAGCCGCTCAAGATCAAGTTTGTTGGCGGTGGCGAAGAAGGCATGGATCAAGGCGGCGTACAAAAGGAGTTTTTCAACGTGTTGTTTGAAAAGCTCATGGCTAAACCATTGGGGCTGTTTGATACTGATCCGGACACACGACTGCAGTGGATGCTTCCGGTGGTCAACAATGAGGACTCGTTACGAACGTATGAAATGGTGGGCGTCATGATGGGCCTGGCCATCTACAATGGCGTCATTATGAATCTCCAGTTCCCGCAAGTGCTTTGGAAGGTGCTTGTGCAACCCAGCGAGGCACGGATCGAGGCACTCGCCAATCGTCATGAGTTGTTTACGTTCCAAGATTTGTGTGAAGGATGGCCATCGTTAGCACACGGACTGCAACAGTTGTTGGATTGGCCAGAGGACGTGCAGGACGTGTTTTGTCGCAATTATGAGATATCCTTGGACGTTTTTGGCCAAGGTATCGCGACATGGCCATTGCAACCGGGTGGAACCGATGTACCCGTGACCAATGCGAATCGGACTGACTTTGTAAGGGATTACTGTACCCATTTTCTTTACTATGCCCAACGAGACCCGTTATTGGCGATCCGTCGGGGACTATGGAGCGTCATGGGCGGCTCAGCCATGGATCTTTGCACAGCCCAAGTGTTGGAAGTCGTGGCATGTGGTCAGCGCCAAAGCGCGGAAATAGATTTGGACGAGCTGGAACGCGTGACAGAGTATGATGATGGATACAGTGCTGAGCACACAACGATTCGGTAAGTTTTTCTTTTTACCTTGACTAGTTTTTGGTACTCACAACTATCTTTATTGATGGATAGACACTTTTGGTCCATTGTTCATCAAGAGATGACATCCGAGCAAAAACGCAAGCTGCTCTTCTTTGTCACAGCAAGCGACCGTGTTCCTGTAGGCGGATTGAAGGAGCTGACGTTTGTCGTACAGCGCAACGGACCGGACAGTGACAGGCTGCCCACAGCACTCACGTGTTTCAGTCGCTTACTACTTCCGGAATACGCTTCCCGGGAAAAAATGAGTGAACGTTTAATCACTGCCATAGAAAATGCCAAAGGATTTGGACTTGTCTAAGCAAGCTTTTCCTTTCTCACAATTTATTACATCGTTTACCCTGTATAATAGTTTCTTTATTGCATCACCTTGTTTCCTATTGTTGTTCTTTTCTTTTGTTTGCATTATATACCAGTATTTGACATCAGATTATAGATTGTTCGCAACGAGCTCAAAAGTGCGTGCGAAATGCATGGATGGTTTGTTTATATATGATCTTGAAAGGGGGGAGGAAGAAGTATGCAGAAGAAACAATTAAACAGCAAAAGATGAACGAGACGGGAAGTAATGTGTGTGTGTGTGGATATATAGCGAAGATGGGTTGTGATGATGTGAGGTTGAGTTTGAAGAAAGAAAACAGCAGAAGAACGATAAGTAATTAGGCACAAAGAACAATGTCGGCAGGGTTCTTCTGACCGCTGCTGCCGTTGTTGGTGGTAGGAGTAGTGTTTGTATTATCATCGGGAGTAGGGGCAGGAGAAGAGGGCGAGGATTCGGTGGTGGAGGAGGTATTAGACGAGGTAGAGGTAGAGGTGGATGAGCGCATCATGGGATAGGGACTCGGTGATCTGCCGACAACCTGTGCATTTGTGCCATGCTGTGAGGCAGCAAGGAGAGGGGCTTTGACATCGACGCCGAGCAATGGTGCCATGGGCTGCTTGCAGATATTTCCCCACCACTCCTCCAAGATGCGTTCGACCAGACGGCTTGTGGCAGGATCGACGTGAACATAGCTGCGTGGGGTGATCATGGCGCACAATGTGTTGTGGATCTCTGTTTGTTTGTAAGGTGCTCGTCGCAGCTGGGTATTGATGAGCAGTGGGCGGAGGACCCGGAGATAGGCATCGCGGAGCTATTGCGGCACGAGTTGATGTGAGTATGATATCCCAATATGTTGCATAAACTCTTGCTCTACACATTGTGTACAAGTAGACAAGAAGAAGAATGTTTTACCGCGGCTGCTTCACGCTCCTCGCCCAGATCGCAGACTTCTCGTAGCATGACATCGACAAGCACGTAAAGGTCATTTGTGTAAAAGTATTCGTACAATGCCGGCCGGGTGAAGACGCCGTACAAGAGTTTGAGGATGAGCAGCTTGACACATGCATCATCTACGTTGTTGTTGTTGTTGTTGTTGTTACACAGAAATGCGTGAGTAACCATAACAACCCTCCTAAAAATACCAACAATTCGGAGTAACCCACAGGAAGAAGGGGGGGGTGGATGAGTATATATACAAATTAAACAATACCTGACCGATTAAGCATGAAGATCAAATTAGCACTGAACGTGTTGGTTGTCCCTATACGTTCCGTCAAGACATCCAGCACCTTGTTATTGGGTTCGCCCTTGGACGCCATTAGAAACTGCTCGTTAAACACCAGCAACAGCTGGATGATGTCGTAGTTGAACGTCTCGTCAGCATCATTGACCATGGACTCCACCACGTCCAACAGATGGTTGAGGAAGCCCGGAGTAATGGCATCTATCATGCGAAAGCGTCGGAAAAATAATGATACATGAGCACAAAAAGAGAACAACCTGGTCTACAGTAGTTTGGGCTATAGGACTCACCCAAGTCAGCTGCGCGTAGCTTGGATACTTTGCACATTTCGAATGCAAGCACTACAGAAACGCCCATCAGTTTGTAGCTGTCCGTTGCAGTTTCCTGCAATATCTTTCTAAACAGCCGATTTTGTTTGTTCCGCCGTGCATCAGAGACAATGTACTTCATCCACCGTGGATCCTCCTTTCCCGCGTAGATCAAGATGGAATACGGGATCAGCAGATCACTGTCGTTTTCGTTTGTCGTTGCCAGAGCATGACGATGCAGTATGTGGCTCAGGATCGTTGTGCTGTGCTCCAAAAACAGTGTCGAATCGATCAGCTTGTATGCCATTCGTGCCCGCTCGGCAAGCGTCTCGCAGAACTCGTCTAGATAATCAAACAATGGGCTGGTTATTACTGGCTGATCTACATCCAACCCATTTAACCAGGCTCCTTCCCTCTACATGGATATAAAAAGCCCGGCCTGTTTCTTTCCCCCAGTACTAGACGACATACGTTGGAATCGGGTGACCAGTTTAACATATTGCGTCGTTATCCGTTCAGCATCTTCTTTACTCTCGCACGGCAGTAAAAGTATGTCGTCGAGTTCTAGCGTAGGTTTTTAAAGGAAAACAAAAACGGTTTCAGTTTTACAACGAAAACTAACTCTTGATCGTGTCAATAACAACACCATGAGGTGACATTTTACCGGCATTGAAACTTTCGGCGTCATCGAAAAAGTAATCAATGGCATCATAGTCCATTGCTGCTGCCGGGGAGGTGTGCTAGGAAGGGAAGGGAGAAAAAAGAGAGGTGTGCGAAGGGGGGTGGGGGTGGGGGAAGAAGAAAGAGGAAAGTGTATAATTTTCTCGAGAGGGAAGGGATGGAAAGCAGAGAACACAAAACCAGAAACAGAAGCATCTATTCCTAATATGGCAGTGCATATAAACCCAGCCGTTTGAACGGACAAGCATCACACAAGCAGCAGCATCTCGGACCATTTTTTTACCAGCAGCACTGACAACCGACTCCGCAACCTCTTTTTTCTTTTTTCTTTCCTGCCTCCACTCTTTTCTTTTCCCTTTTTTTCTTCATTGACATGATGAACATTACCACAACCGACTTTCTGATGTCGTTGGATCCATCCGCCATTGATCCTTGGACTATTGAAGCAATGTCGGTGTGGGTCCCAATCGTTGCTTACTGGATTTACAGCATTGCCTTCCACTTTATGATGAAGGCCGAGATCCCATTTTTTGAGCAGTACCGCATTCACACCTCTGAGGATATGGCAAAACGCAACCGAGTGACGCTCACACGAGTCCTTGTCATGGTGGCCAGTCAGCAAACTATTCAGTTCATCCTCGGTGTTATTGTTATCACGCCTCCAGCCGATCCTGCTGCCCTTTTGCGCAGACAAGAAGCGATTGTGGTCTATCTTGCCTCGCATATTCACACCGTCCTGGCCTTGGTTGCCCCTGCACTGAAGAATTCGACCGCTATGGCTACCTCGTTGGCTTATAGCTTGTATAATTACGTGTGGCCTTGCGTCCAGTTCTTCCTTGGCATGTACGTTTTTACGAGCACAAAGTGTGGGATATTGAGGGGAGGGGAGGGGGGGGTATTGCGTGCTGAGGTTTAGGGCTGCTGTTTGCACTCAATTATTAACTCAAGATGTCTGGGGAAACTCATTACAGGGTAATCATGGATACACATCAATATTTTCTCCATCGTCTTTTCCACCTCAACAAATTTCTTTACAAACATATCCACTCGCACCATCACCGACTCTATGTGCCGTATGCCTTTGGCGCTCTGTACAACCACCCTTTGGAAGGGTTTTTGTTGGATACCCTGGGTGCAACCATTGCGTTTGAACTGACGGGCATGTCGCCAATGCTGGGCATGATTTTTTTCACGTTTTCCAACATGAAGACAGGTAAGAATGAACTTTTGTAATAGCGGGAGGAGAGACAGCAACAGCAGCCTTTGGAAATTTACCGGATTTGGAAATAGTGGACGATCACTGTGGATATTCGTTCCCATGGGACCCACTTCAGTGTTTCTTTGGCAACAACGTCGTCTAGTAAGTAATCAAAGAAAGGACAACAGGGGGGGGGGAGAGAAGCGATAGAGGGAATCAGGGTGTTCGGAATACTGATTACTTGTGTATAGTCATGACATCCATCATCAACCTTATGGCATCAAAAAGAACTTTTCGCAACCGTACTTTACGTTCTGGGATTGGTTGCTCAACACCCAGTACGCCGGCCCGTCAAAGAATGTCAAAGTAGCTGCCAAGCAGCAGTAAACTAACTGGCGATTCAACACTATATTCACACACGCGCACTTCCCACATATTTTCTTAGTACCCACTGTCATAACGCAAAACTATTCATATTTGCTTCTTCTTTTTTATTTGCATTAACGTATTTTAAACCTTGTAATATCCGTGCATTCCCCCCTCCCACCTTCGTCTCTCTTATGTTGTCTTTTTTATTATTCTAACACATCGGCGACATGCTTTCTTTCCATAGCCTGTTGTAGTACTCTCTATAATCTTACTCTACTATTATACTGTTCCTCGTTTTTTTTTTCATCTTAGACCTTCTACCACCTAATAACTTCTTCCCTCCATCATCATCAACTTTTTTTTTGTCGACCGATTTATATTATTAAAAAAATGACATGATTAAAACTACCCTTTTTTTTTATCGTATCACATATGTCTCTCTACATATGCATGGACATAAACATGATCGGATGTTGTTCCTGCATATTTGCTGTAGACATATCTCCGAGTAACTCAACAGGATAGCTTTCTTTTTTTTTTTCAAATGTACATAGTAGCAGTAGTAGTAAGAGCTATACATTCTGTAAATTATATACTCCGTTATCAAGTTCAACTCAGCCAGTTTTGTAACGGCCCGTGGGTTCCGTCTCGGAAGACAAATCTTTAACTTCCCAGAACACTAAAAGAAAGCTCATATAGTAAAAATCTGATAAGCACACGTACTTAATGCTTGTCATTCTTTCTTTTTCTAAAGTGCACTCTTTTTTTCATCGCTCAACGGATCACGGTTGTTGTCGTCGTCGTGGCTTCAACAATAAGCCGCTGTTGTTGTGGTTTAATCGTACATTGGACTTTTTATAGCAAAGAACGTCTTGTGTAGTAGCTGATTGACTATCATACTAGGATGTGCTTCATCCTTTTGGTTATAGCAATAATAAGGAGCTCAAACATCAAACTGAGCAACATGTCTCTCATTGTTATGTAGAAGATATCAATACACACAACAATGAGAGAACAGTGTTATTCGTATACGATCTTATATCAATACGGCATGTCTGTATAATGGTTATTTTCAGCTAGAAGACGAAGAAACACCCTTATATATAGACCGTCAACGATCCTGTGAAAAATTTGCTTGCCCTGCTAACACCCTCTGTCAGTGAGACCTGCTTTTTGTTTGTGTAATTGTCCATTGCCTTGATGAAAGAAGTCGTAATAATTAGTTGCCATCGTCTACTATTAACTGTATGTGCCTCGTCGTTACATTTACAATGAGCACAGCCAGCGCGCACGGCTAGTAAAGCCGGCAAACAAAAAGATAAATTTAGCTGATTTCCTTGCATTCCTCTGTACCTCCATATGACATCTAGGACGAGGCGACCATATCAGTATCACTTTTACTTTTTAGTCCTTTGTAAAGAAAAACCTCTCATCATAATCGAACAGATGATAGCTCCAAGTCGTTAACATAGGCTTCAAAGGCATCTGGTGAGTGTTTGATAACAACATAGCACTCGGGATTTAGCAGACCTCTAAGATAAGCTGTCATGAAACGATGACAAATTGTAATTGTTATCCCTTTCTCCTATTTCTTGCTATTCGTACATAATATACTTTTGCTTCACAAAATAAAGCAGAATGTTGTAGGTGGTAAACTTCATACAAAAGCAAGCCAAGTATCACCATACGTTTATCCCTTTAGAGCATTGTCATCCAGGATTCGCTCTCAATAGCATTGATATGCATGCGGCACCAATGAATCGTCAACTTGTCTATGTATTTCTGCCCACGTCTCGGAGGATATATTAATTTCAGTCAGTAGCTCATTGCACATAGCTTCTGTAAATTTAAGTTTTGGCAAATTGCTGTAGTCAGTGCAAAAAAATCCTGGCCTCGACGAGAAACTTGACTAGTCCACCTCAAATCAACGTAATCCATACAATCTTTCACAACCTCTCGCGTTCAATGATAACTGACTTCTTTTCGGATTATACTGTGTTTAGATACATACATAACACAGTCAATAAGAAAAGCCAGGTAAGTGTACTTTACCAAGTGATATTTGCATGCAGTATATGATATACACTATCATAGCAGTCTACTGTTGTACATTGCAAGTTTAAAAGACATGTATCAGAATACAGCAAGCAGCCACAGAAATCAAGAGAGAATCAATCGCTTATGATTGCTGGTTCCCGTTCTCGCTTTTTTTGTTTTTGACGGGTGAGCACAGATACGTGATGCGTGACGCTTGTCTTTTCTACATTGCAGTGGAAATTCCCTCCCGAGCCTCAGGCACGGATTGACATCTTAATAATGATTACGCATTGTCTTTCGTTTTGCTAAAGACACTCGTCAGCATGTTTTATACATCATTGGGAGGTTTACTACAATGATGTGTGTATACTGTACTCGTAGGAAAAATACTTATTAAGGACAATTTTATTATTATCAATGACCAACATGAGTACATATTTGCATGCAAAATGTACATACATAGGTTTGGAAAAAAAGAACACAGAGTAATATAATACATAGTAAATACAGAAGTGGTGAGCCACCAAAAACAGATGATGTACAACTAATGATTGCTCGAACGATGCAGTATGGTCTCGTCATATGCGGGTAGCCTTAAGCTACTATACTGTGGTAAAGCATCTTCTCCGTCATCATTGTCACCACCAGATATCCGATTTTCCGGGTTAGGCGTCATCGTGGGTAAAGAATGCGGTACAGGCATCACAGGGAGAGATGGAAAGGATGATGATGATGGAGAAGGTTCGGAATCCGGTGAAGAAGCAAAAATATTAGAAAATGTAGTATACACTTGTAGTTGCTGCATGGAGTTGTGTGTGTCATAGCCAGCTGTGCCTATTGTGATCGGTAAATCGAACAGTATCTTTTCGTCTCTGTTGATCGCCGACCATAGGCTTCTTTTGTGTGACGGCAACACGAGTCTGAGGCGGTAGCTGACCGTAATGATTCGACCATAGCTGACAGACGGCGGAAGCGACGATGGCAAAGAGATGGACAGTGCACCAGTAAACCCTTCTTCATCATTGTTGTTGTACAAACATGAAGCACAGGTTATCGATGGTTTAATTGATGCTGAGGATGCTACAACATTCACAAGCGGCTGCAGTTTCACGTCGTGTTGGTTGAGCAGTGTGATGATCTCGACTACCTGAAGTAGTAATACATCAGCGATCGTTGATCCTCCGCCACAATTGTCGGCGGCCCCACTCGAGTTCCTGCCTTCATTCTTGCTGTCATGTGGCATAAGTCGAAGAAAAATAGTGTCACCCGGCAAGTAATCCAAGGCATGGATCTTGGCGCTGTAGGACCGCTTGGCGACACGAAAGCTTTTGATCAGCGGTGTATACAGGAGCCGTGTTTCGACCAATGGCCTGTACACGACTTCTTTGCTTGCAACCACTTCACTTGCTCCTGCGTAAAGCGTAAGCTTAAATCGGCACGAGTAGCGCGAAGTTTTATGTTCCATGGAGGGTGGATACTGCACTTGCGGCAATTGGAAGGCAAACGGCAACTGATGTGATCCGGGCTCTAGCTCTTGGCTCGACACCAACACCTTTTGCGTTCCAAAAAATTGCTGGTATTTGCGGTGCGTGATGCTAGCTCCGATTGTGTGTAGCGGCAGTGATTCGGATGCATGAAATATCAAACGTAGCGAATCACAAAAACTTGATTGGTGAATTGTCAGATCTACAATGCCTTTTGTGTTTTGTATGTGAAAGAGAGAGAGAGAGAGAAGCCATTGCCATTGTTATTATTGTTAAATTTCACTCAGTTGGTAAATCAATATGCCCCAGTAACTACAGCAAAAGTTATTATGAGCACGCTGCTGCGCAACATCGCCACATACCTCGAAGAACAGATCCAGTCATAATAATAGGGTCGCTATTTTCTTGTGCTGCTGTCATATTAGCAAGTCCCGTAGGAAGCAATTCAATCCTTGCTTCACCCAAAAATGGACTGCTGACTCTGTCGAGAGGAACCATTGGAAATTGCGGTTTGTTTCTGTTCTCAAGTAACATTGTTTAAAAAGAGGAGAAAGAGATCAACAAGATGGCAAGCCATCCTATTTATTTTTATAGAAGATGACGCGTTAAAGTCTCCCCCCACCTTTCTCTATAATGATGATTGTCGCACAAAGTCTGCTGACGACGAATGAGGAAGTACTCTGTCTATATTCATATGCCTACCTCGGTCAACCGCAGTAATGCAACTACTCGAGCAGGAAACAATCCTTCAACATCCCAGCCAGATTAATATTAGGAGTTGCAGTAGGGTCCCATGTGATCTTTTCTTTATTGTCGCCATGGATTTCCTGCTTCGGAATAATCCGCGACCACACCGCGCAATCGCACTTTCTGCTGCGCCATCTACTTTTTGGCAGCATCACTCTTCCGGGTAAGAATAAGCCATCCTTTTATGTTGCACCATTTTCTCAATCAAGGGCATCGGCAAAAATATTAACATAGCCAGTATACATCATCGTGCACAATGGGGGGTTTTTTTACGTACAGGCATCACCCAAATGTTGTCATTATAAAAAACTTTTGCAAAGTATACCAGGTGTATGGAGGGTCAATGCGATGGTGTCGATCTTTGAGCGAGTATTTCTTCAATCACGGCTATTCCTTGTTGATGAGACGTGAGTTTAGCCACTTTTTGATTTGATGTGACACAATTACAGAGGGCACGCGTTCAATTACAAGCTGTGACTCTTGAGTAATAGGGATCGCGCAGCAAAAAGACACTAGCCATTGCACACGCTTCTCCGAAATCTAAAAGGCCGACTACACCGGCGTATTGATTGGAGATATTCTCCTGAGCGAGTTCTACGTTGGAAGAAAACTTTCATCGATGAAACAGAGGTTGCATGGAATAGCGATTTTATGATGTGGAAAAACAATATACTTTGGGATTGAAATGAACATTCGCCGTCTTTGTATCATAACTATTATAATGGAGTGAAGGGAACACCACACACTACAAAATGAACTAATATCATATAGATTATACATTAATATCAGCACCATATCAATAATACCTCAAACATGGATCATATCTGAGAATAACTCATAATAAACCCTTGTATACACAATTTTCTTTTCTCGTAGTCAGTCTAAACTTCCTCTCGATTTACGTACTTAAGTTGACCTGATTGTCACCTGTCAAAGAGCATGAGTCACTTGTAATACAGCGAACCACCTCCGGATTGCAAAAGTTAACGAATATAAGAACAAACTCCCGTGCGCGGACGTTTCTTTATCCAGCACTTTATGGTGTTGCACAGATTATCAACTCTCATGAAGTTGTCACTACGTGGATCACGTAAATCACATAGCCTACTTATCCGATACATTTACCAGACCTTGTTGACTTTTTCACTCACGTATCCTACAGTATATCACGTGATCCTCATGTTTAATAATTTTAAATCAATATACTCATTAATTGCACAGGCTTTCGTATGATAGTTGCCAACGATAAACCATTTATAGATGATAGAGAGATACTCTATAATTTAATATCATAAGATTACAACCCTAAATGATCCATTGAAAGTAAAATGCGCGAGAATTAAACTTTTTACTTTATTAATTTTACCATTCCCACAAAGTTGGTGAAATTATTGAGGGTTGAAATTTAACAGATGTGAAATAAAGGTGGGGTTCACTGTAAATATATTAACTACATTTTTTAGACTGACCGGTGTGGGAGCGCTCGACGACAGTAAAGTGCTGATAATTTTCTTGGAGGTTAGTATTTCATTCCGTTTGTACACTTCGTATTTCCCTACATCTGGACGATTCACAACGATACCTTTTAAGGACTCGTGATCTCTATAAGTGACTGTGTATGCTGGTATCAGTGTTAGTATGTGTGTGTGTGTGCGTTTATCAATATATCGCAATGGCATAGAAGACGTACTTGAAGAAATGCAGGATATCGTTGGGTTCTGTTGATAAGGCGGCATAATCAATAATAACAAGGCACACCATTTTTGAAATCGATGACAAGAACCTTAAATGGCCAAGTCAAACAAGGTTTAATAGATCGCATCATTGTCTCATTTTAGAATTCTCTAAACTCCCCGTTTTTCGTTTGACACTACCGAGCTTTTTGGTTTCGTATGGAGTGGTGTAGCTTTCGGTTATGTTGAATGTGTCTGCGTGTGGAGGAGGTAAGAGCTTCTTCCTTATTATGTTTTTAGAAAAGAAGCACTAAGACCAGTGGAACATTGATCGCAGTGCCGAGGCAAATGCGGAAAAGAGAGGTATTTCATTATTTTTGTGCTAGGAGAAGAACAGAAGGGTAACATAAATACAAATGAGCTTAATATTTATATTTAAATAAGAACACAACTATTGCTACTTGCACACATTACACAATTCGATCCTATAACTTACAGGATTTTCCTGTACTCGAATTCTTCAAACATCAGCGGTAACTTAAGTGCTCGATTCAAACATCCATAACCACTCTTTTATCATCTTTCTCTCTAATTTTCTCTCTGATACTAGCACAATAAAAGTAAAAATAAAAATACATTAAGTGCTCAGGTGTGTCGGAAGTTCAAATACTATGAAAATTCAGGTTTATTCAGGTTTAATTTAGGTTTTTTAAGGTTTTTTTTCCTACAGTGTAGCTGAATACACCATTATTACTACTACTGCCATTTTCCGGGGCCATTTCCTTTCATCTTTCCAAGCAGCACCTACTCTGTATCGGTCCCTTTGTTGTCGGCGCTCCTGTGTAGCTTCTCCTGACAAGGAATTTTAAACTATGACAAATTAAAAGAAATGATGATAATGCACAAGGCTTGGTTGATAAAAAGCCTCAGCATTTAAAAAACCAAGCTCGTAATCAAGACGTGATGTACATCCGTTACTATGTAGTAAACTGCAATCAGTATGCAATACAGAAGGTGGAAGTATCATATGTAGTTGTACATAGGAGCACAAGAACCACGTAGAATATAAAACCCTTTTATTTTGAAATTGCACTGTCGGATGCTATTCGTATCACGTATAACTGGATGAAAACATATATATTGGTACTGGTACTGGTACTATCACAATAAAAAAATAGAATGTATGTATTCTTCTTCGCATATCACTTCTAGTACGTCAAATATACATGTAGACACGTAGTGTATTTCTTTATAGAAGAGCTGATTTGTGAAGTGAAGGTTATTTCTGCAAAAGACTACATATTCTATTACTATTAGAAGATTATGTTTGAAAAGAACGTGCGGAGCCAGGTTTTGGTTTTATATGACGTATGAATACATAACGGACAGATGAAAACAAGAGCCAACACAAGGATATAAAGAAGCTAAAGCGAATAGCCAGCGGGATAGAATAAGAGCGATGACATGGATCCATCCGTAGCCAAATCAGAGCAGCTGTTTTAACTTTCTGGCCTATGGCCCCGTTCAATTTCGTTGGGCTACCGGTATGTGCTAATTATCAATCAGCCATTCTCAACTTATACGACAGCACATCATCTTTTGCAAAGGATACACACTATCGTGTACGCCTGTCTATTAAGCGAGGGATATGTATATATTTTCCTTGTCGTTTCCCTTTCTCTTGTAAGAAACAGCGGCTAATATAATGGTGCTTGGTTTGTTTCACATCTACAATTTCTCTGGTTGGTTCGTTATTCGTACCTTTTTTTTTTTTACGTCGGAATGAAAGTTGTATAAATGTTTCAGCCGTCAAAGAAGAAAAATCTGTCAAACTTTCACAAGGAGAGAAGTAGAAGTGTGTGCATTAGCATGCATAATTGTATTGAGCGGATTTCTATGATGACGATGATGCCACTATAGTCGAAGGAGGTTGAGTGCTTGACTTTTAGCTGCAATCTCTATTATCGTACTTATTTGCTTAATGCATCCGGCAGTAATTCTATCAAGTTCATATGGACTCAGACAGTACTACTATTCCCGATTATACAACACTTATACTGATTGCTTCTTTGAGTCACTGACGTTGTATCCCCTTCTCTCCTCCCCACCTTTTTTGACTTCCTTTTGTTATTTGCTAGTTCCTTCCTTGGAACGTTCGCATGGTTACGTAAACAACTCTACAATGACGGGCTCCTACATTTGTAAACTTCCACAAGAGCTCATTGACCGTATTGCCCGAAATTTGACACAAGAGGATCGACATGCCTGCATACTGGTGTGCAAACAATGGCACAAGGTATTCCTCCCCAATCTCTACCGAAGCGTCAGAGTACGTAGCCGTCAAGCGCTGCAGAGCTTTTTCATAACGCTGCAGAAGTCGTCGTCGGTGGTGCCTGAATACCCACTCGGTTGGGTTGTTCGAGACCTGACACTTGGCCATGGCACAAAGCTCCTGCCCTATCGTGCCACCGACTTGCGCGATAAGAATTTTAGGATTGGCCTTTCACGCCAACGCTGGAGCGCGCTGCCACGACTGTGCCCATATCTGGAAACACTGGATTTCCACTGGACGACATGGATTGAAATCGAAGAAAACAGTAGCAACGTACTGTTCGAATGGCGCTCATTGCGCCATATTGCGCCGTTTCATCGATACGATATATTGTTCAAGTTTGTCGATACCTACGGTCAAGGGTTGACGCATTTGGAACTGACGCGCGCTGTGGTGGAGCAAATGACAGATGGTTGGCAGCTGTTGCTGAATCAAGTACCGGCACTGTTGCATCTGACATTGACCTGTGCTATCGATTTTGGCTCGTTAATGATCGGACCTTTAACGATTGCTTTGGATGAACTGGTGCCAGTGTTGCCTAAAGGTTTGCGGTCGCTATCGCTGACAATGTTCAATGTTACCATGCGACAACAGGAACTAGTCGGACAATTATTACAAGAACATAATCAACATCTGGATTTAACATCAAGACATACCCATCACTCGCTCATAACTTTGGACCTCCACATGGTCGAGTTCCGCTCGCCAGCTGCAATCACATATCTCGGCCAAAGCTTTCCACAGCTACAAAGGCTGTCGCTCGGACGTTCAGTAAATGCTACTCTGGAACAGGAGCATATCGATGCACTTGCTATGTTGCTACGCCAAAGTCAGCATTTGAAGTATCTTGCCCTGAATCCTATATGGAGTATGCAATTGCTTGGCGCTGTTCCTCATGCATCCCTGACCGAGCTACGCACTGGTTCGTTGAGCGGACAGATAGAACATCAGCCGGGCACAAGAATCCCGCGAGACGCATTTCCAAAGGTGCTGGCTGCCTTGTCGTCCGAAGCCAGAGCACTTGAGATCGCCATACCACCCTCCCTTGTCAATATCGACGATTGGATCCGGCCGCTCAGTACAGCATGCCCGCATCTATCGACACTGGAACTCACTGGCAACAGAGATTCATCCTACTTAACACCTGCTGGCCACCACCACCATTGTTTCTCGCTACACACGATACTCGATGCATTAGCTGGCAGTCTGCATTCGCTTACTCTACGCAACGCTACGGTTTATTTGCCGACAAGATACTCTACCAACAACAACACTCACGATTATCAATGGAAACAACGACAACCGCGTACAACGACAGTGCTTAAACATTTTGGCGTCCACCAATCCATCATCCGTTCCGATATATTCGACCATTTGGCATCGCGTTGTCCATCTTTGAATAGTTTATCAGTGACGGACTCTCATTACTATGTAATGTTGCCACGCGTGCACTTGGATATTGAATTTCCTGACCATGATTTACTTTTTGTCGAATTACGATCGATTGGCGTTGTGTGCGAGCAACCGGAACAACAAAAGAATTTGGGCATGGGTATGAGCTTAGCGCTCAAGTACAAGGGGCATTATTACCATGCCGCATATCACAAACCATCATTTGTACGCAGCCTGGTGCTACTGGACCGGTTTCCGCTGTTGACCCAGGAAGAAATTGAATCATACACGAGTCTGGAACAGTTGCAAAAGGATTGGTACAAGGCGCATCGTGGGCATCGAAATGCATACGGTCAAAATCTTATACCTGACAAGAGTTTCGGTTATATATCGCTCCAAGCACGCGCTGTGCGCAAGTGCTCTTTTGAAAGTGTATCTTTAATGTAGCAAATATTTATAATAGTAAACATATTTTTGGCTAGAAGAGTTTATTGCATTCATGGATATACGCGTTCATGGCACGCGTTGCGGAATTACACTCATTTTAATTTCGTGGTCCTACTAACCTTTCGTCTCTTAAACCCCACCTTCCCCACCTCTTTTTTTATATAAGAAAAGTACCATCGATCGCTTTTCTCTCATACAATGTCAGCTGCACAACAACGAAAAGAATCCGCAATTACTTCACTACCGACGTCCATTCCACAAATCTTTAATGACGCTCAGAAACCGAACGCCAATCACCGAAAACATGCCATTGTCATGCGAAAAATCCAGGAACAGTGTGCCTTGAGTTCACCTATCGTTGCTGGTCAACCACACAACATCGATCCCGAAGGCGAAGCAGCTTTCAACCAAGCAGTCATTCGAAACATCAACAAAATCCTACAGATCCGGAAGGGAGAGCCTCATGCGGATCGTATAACGCGCTTCATTTCCACGTTTCTACAATACACTCAACAGATCGGTTCGTTGTTTTCTCTTAATATACGAGCTGAAGTTTGAGAGACAAAAATGATGCTGCGCGGTATCCGAGGCGTGTATCTACGTGTGTACACACAATATAATAACGTCTTATTGGCTACTATTATCATGGCCCTTTTAGATTCAAAAAATGAGAATGAAGACGAGGGCGAAGACGAAGAAGAGGACGAAGAAAGAGAAAACATGGAAGAAGACGACGACGAGACGATATCTTCCCGATTTATTGAATATATGCTCAAACACTTGTTGCGCGGATTACCAGCAAAGACGAAAGCCGTCAGATTGCGATGTTGTCAGATTATTGCACTCAGTATCAACTCTTTGAAAGAAATTGAGTAAGCCAATTCATCTTTTTTGTGCTACTACTGTTGCTTGTTTCTGCCGTTATAAAAAAAGTAGTTGGTGGCGATGTTTACAGGAGAAAGGAGCATACAGGAGGAAACCCACAAAATTACTTAACCTGGATTTGATATGCCTCTGGTTTATGTGCATTCGTCTTAGTGAAGAATTATATCAAGAACTGAGAACGGCCTTGTTTGAACGAATCCGAGATAAGGAACCTTCTATCCGGATACAAGCAGCAACTGCCTTATCACGATTACAAAGTGCTGACGACGAAGTCGATCAAACCGACGGAAAAACAATCACAAAGAAACTACTATGGCTGTTGCAACACGATCCAAGCGCGTACGTATTTTCTATTAAGCAAAAAAAAGGAGGTCAAGAAGACATAAAAGCAACTTTATTGATATACATCATTAGTGAGGTACGACGAGTAGTACTGTTCAACCTGGATATTACCGACGAGACTATACCATACATCATCGAAAGAAGCAGAGATAGCGATGCGGTCAATCGTCGAGTAGTTTATCTCAAACCTATGGTGCAGCTACAAGATTTCCGTGATCTCTCCACTGAACAACGCCATAAACTGTTGAAATGGGGTTTAAAGGACAGGTAAAGAAAAAGATAATAACTAATGTACTTAAAGAAAAAGTTATTACTTTTATGGTTCTTCAGTAGACATCGATCTAAATATACAGCTTTTCGTAGAGATCCTCTTGTACGACGTGCAGCAAGCAATATGATTTCAAAAGAATGGATCAAGCATGCCGATAATAATTTATTGGAGTTTCTCGAACGCATGGATGTAGTTGGGGATGGCGCTGTCGCCGAAGATATGTTGTATTCCTTCCTCGATACCAGAACTGATATTGTCAAATCAATCAAATTGGATGGTAAAAATGAAAAGGCGGGGAGGGTGCCAGTAAACAGAAGGTGTAATGCGTTTAGTAGCAAAAGAACCACCGTTGTTGACGTCAATATTGAACTGTAATAGAGCCATTTTGGGAAAACCTATCCACGGAAAGTGCACTCATGGCAAAAGTGCTGATCAAGTTCCTCAAAGGAACAAAGGTAGATGAATAAGCGATATATGTCTATGGTTAAAACTTTCTCTTTGACTTGTTGATTAAATTGAGGTTTCCGGCTTTTGCAAGGATGACGAGAAACTCGATGAAGTACTTCCAACTGTGACCCGCTTGGCATTCATTATCCAACACTATAATGATATTTGGCAACAAGCACCAAAGGAAACGGAAGCCGACTATGAATTTATCATGAGTCAACTACTTGACATTGCAAAGTACCTGGATTATGCAGATGAAGTCGGTAGACGAAAAATGTTTGTCTTGCTACGTATGTTGTATTAATTTTAAAGACGGAGGATACAAGAAAGCAGCGAAAGGTTTATTGACATGTATATTTATTTAGGCGATATTTTGATGGCTCCCGATATGCCAGATGACCACATGATTAGCGCAGTACAGCTGTTTAAAATCATATCTTTGGATGAACGGGATTTCGTGAGGTGATTATCTGCTCACTTTGTGTGTTATTTAATCGTGAAAAACGGTACTAACATCTTGAATTGCATAAAGAACCATCATCGAAATCATATCTGATATCGAAGAATTATCGTCGTTTGATGAGGATATGGTAGGTCGCGTTGCATATATGAACATGACTATGATGTCAACTCTTTAGGCCACTGAAACCGTTTTTTTTCTTCTCTAGGAAATGGAAGGACCGTCGAAAAAATTAAAATTAAGCGAAATCACAAGTATCAAGACGGAAACTGGCGAAGTGGATCAAATATTGCTGCAGAAAATGCTTTTGCAGCTCAAATGTTTAAGCATATGTAAATTCATGCTGGAACGGACTGAAGAGGTGACTAATGAATGTGTGTGTGAAGTGATGTAAATAGCAACTAATACTTGCATGTATACAGTCATTACAAGACAACTCTACACTTTACGGAGTGCTGAACGAGCTTATTGTACCTTCGGTTCAGAGCAAAGAAGCAGTTCTTCGGGAAGAAGGTTTGCATTGTTTGGGCTTATGCTGCACATTAGATAAGGTAAGAACTATATTTTGTTTTTTTTGTGTAGTAGAACGGTATGCTTGATTGTTGGATAGGCAACTAACATACTACATTATCAATTCTAGACGTTGGGACACCATAACATTCTGCTGTTCGCTCACTGTATCAACAATGGTCATGAACAATTGCAGCAAAAGGCACTCATGGTAAGTTAGGACAAAACGTATGTATGCTACTAGTGGATATGGGTGAAGCTCATTCAACCAAACTTAAATAGATTCTATTTGATTTGATGATGACATACGGTGTATCCACAGTGGAAACCAAACTTGGTGGTGTAAGTTACTAGCTCTTTTCTCTCGGGTTTTTGCTTATGCATCTAATGATTTCTTTATTATCATTCTTCGTACATACCACATGCGAAATGTGATCCTCTTACTAAACGTGTCATCATAGCTCGAAGAACTACGAAAGCTGCTTGAAAACTGTGTAGATCACGATAACGCAGAGATCCAAAGCGTTACTGTTGAAGGCTTATCCAAACTTATGCTGACACGGATGTTCCGAGATGAATATGTAAGTTGCATAATCTTTTATAGAGAAAGGAGCTGTTTTCAACTACGCTTAAATCAATAATGATGATTAATAAGATATGATCTGTATGCTCGCACAACAATAGACTTTGAGAATGATGCTACTGCTTTACTTTTTCCCAACCAGCTTCGACAATGAAAAGATCCAACAGTGTTTGAGCTATTTCTTCCCTGCCTACGCCTACTCCTCTGGTGAAAATCAAAAGCTACTTGCGCAGGTGAGATTTCGTTAATTTTTAAACCAAAATCCAGATTACAGTTACATAACCCAATACTCTGGGTCTATTTATAGGTGGCGATACCGGCATTGCTAAATCTGTGTGACACCTACGTGGATCTTGAAAAAGATGAGAAAATGGCTACACCGACGCGTATATCCGACATGTTGGCTGATTGGACTGATCCACGGAAAATTGAAGTGTACGGTTTGTTTGTAGCACCAAATTTAAGAAAAGTTACTGTGTAGCTAAAACGACCAACCTCGGTTCTCGTTCACCACAAATTAGGAGCAATATTGCAACAAGCAATGACGAAGGCATCGATACAGCGATCCAGGCAGACGTGGCTTATGAAATTTTGAAAGCGATCTATCATCACAGCGGTAGTGAGTATCCGCTCTTTTTTAACCAAGCTTATCTTTGATTTCTGAATCGCTCGTTTCTTACGAATGCTATGCGTTGTGATAAATGAACAGTTGTCCGCAAGACCATGGTCCATATGTTGCTGAAGATGTACATCAGTGAAGCCAGTTACCAGCGTCTTGATAAGCTCAAGAAAATGACGGATTTGATCACTGAGGTAATAAACATTGTGGACGTGCTTTGTTACATCTTCATATCTCCAACTAATTGCTTGTTCGGATGGAATATAGAAAAAGCCAATCAAAGAGGCGGCAGTACGGAACTCGTTCAATCGATTTGTCAAGACATTGGATAAATACTATGATGCTGTTGAAAAGCCAGCAGAAGGAGAGGCAGAGGATGCAGCAACTGACAACGAGCGACATGAAGATGGCGGTGACGGTGCTGCTGTTGAAAAGGAATCTGTGGCAACTGGAGGAGACGATCCATCTGTGGCAGAAGAAGAGTCGATGGCGGCAACAGACGATGAAGAACGTTCAGTGGCAAGAAAAGGATCTGGGGCAGCAACCGATGATGAGCGTTCTGTGGCAGAAAGGGGATCTACGGCGGAAAAGAACTCTGAAGCCGAGTATGCAATGAAGTCTAGTAGTGAAGATGAGGACGAGGACTAGATAAATACTGTGTGAGAAGAATTTCAAATGTGGAATCATGTACGTACAGAATAAAAAGCATCTGTGTGTTACAAAAAACAAAGTGTGGATTGTGCTCTGCGCGGGGTAACGGAACCTGATTTGGGGTTTTGGTCCTCAGTCCACCAAAAAGTCAACCTTCTTTTTTCTTTTCGATACTTTCTTACCAAGCAAGAATGCCGTAAGTTACCATGCTGATTCACGATCTTTCATTTGAAAGTATAACGCACTGGAATGGCACGCTTACGTGTGTCTGAGCGCATATACGCTTCTTCTACGTTAAATAGTGCACCCGCCAAAGACACTCCAATCACCGTTTCCGAGCTCGCCAAGTATGACGGTTCCGAGAACTCGCCTGGCATCTATGTCGCCATTAAGGGCGATGTCTTTGACGTTTCCGAAAACACAAGTGCATACGGTGCTGGCGCTGGTTACAACTGCTTTGCTGGCAAGGATGCTTCTCGGGTAAGAAAGAAACGAGCTACTGCGTGTGGTGATGTTATAATGTAACCTATTCTCCCGATATTAATCATATCCTGAAACAATCTAGGCACTCGGCAAGTCATCATTGAAGCTCGAGGATTGTGTTGCTGATTATAGCGTGCTGACCGAGAAGGAGCTGGAGACATTGGATCAGTGGCATGCTTTCTTTGCAAAGAAATACAACATTGTCGGACGCGTTGTGCCTGACAACTGAAGAATTAAAAAGAAAATCAACAGAAAGCCTGTGTCTTATGTGTGTATATGATGCATTTTTGTATACTCATCATGTATGCGCGCCGTGTGTATGCGTGTGTGTGTGCTTTCGAGAAACTATAAAATTCCTTTTAGAAATTGGAGAGAGAGAGAGAGAGAGTGTGTGTGTGTGTGTGTGTGTATGCGTGCGTACGTCAGTGTAAGCGGACCTTTTTTTCTTGCGACCTTACTGTTCTTCCGCCTTCAAGCACAACGCGTAGCAGTACATATATTATGTCACGTATTAGCCTTACAGGTCGCAGTAATCACTCATGTGGTTACTGTCATTCAGACGGAGACACTTCATATACCTATGGCATGTGGGCTCATGCTCTCACTTGTGCCGTGAGTAGATTTAAGTTTTATGCACTCACAGGAAGTAACAGCAGCTAATCAGGCCCATTGCAGGACTATCAAGCTCTCATTGATCGCGGATGGCGACGGTAAGTATTCCTCTGAAAACCATAAGAATACACGCTCTTTTTCCCCGTTTTCCTTCTGCCACAGACAATGCTTATATCAGCATATACAACGAACACACAGGTCAGGCCAGTATTTGTATAAGCCAGACCTCAGTAAAAGCTGTTGCCCGCAATATACCATCAGGTATGTATTTAACATGACATACGTAGTTTTGATAAACTAAATTTAAGCATATGACAAGATTGGATGCGAACGGATTCAAGCCATCAAAAGGACACCGCAAGGTGATAAACAAGTTTAATCGCTTTGTTGAAGGAAGTTGGAAGCCAACCAAAGAGGATGAGATGGATAAAGATGGGTAAGTTGATGTGGATGAGCAAGAGCAGGAGAGAAACGCTATTGCGATAAGATTATCGTCAGTCAAAGGACAGGTTGGAGGGGGGGGGATTGGATGTGCCACTTGCTAATTATATTAGCAGAAAACAGCAGCATCTGTCCAAAGTCAACTACGATACCAAAAAGAGTTTGATCGAAAACATCAACCTGGTTGAAAAAGACAAAGAGCCAACAGAACATCCCTATGAACACAAGTTTGAGGTAAAACTGAACATATATGGTGTAATACAAATACATCCTTATGATAACATAACGTGGGAATACTGTATTTTAGGTGGTCCTGGAACCGTCCTCGGTAACAAAGGAAAAGTTTGAACTGTATCGCAAATACCAAGTACATATTCATCACGATGAATTTGATGATGTTTCTGAACGTTCGTTCAAACGATTTTTAGTCGATTCACCGCTCAAGGTAAGAATGCTCAAGAAGGAACGAAAGATGGCAGAATCCGCAAAGGCAGTAACTGTTCTGAGCTGATAAAACAGCCTTGTCTAAAAGCGTAATGGAATTCTCACTTGCTCATGTTTGTCTATTACAGCTTGAAAGGTTCCCTGATAATAAGCCTGGCCAAGGATATGGCTCATTTCATCAAAAGTATATACTCGACGGCAAATTGATTGCTGTGGCTGTATTGGACGTGCTTCCGAAATGCACCTCGTCAGTATACTTTCTATACGATCCGGATTACAGCTTTCTCGGTTTGGGCAAGTACAGCGCGCTGCGCGAAATCAGCTTAGCCCAAGAACTGAGCCAATCTGTTTCAAATGAACTACATTGGTATTATATGGGTAGAGTATCTATCTTGCTTGACTATTTGGACATGTGTATGGAAAGAATCTCCAGCCTCTGCACTGCTATCCTTATAAAAAAACAACAACTTTGAGCCTGTTCTTTCCTTTATCTATGACTTACACTGCATAATATGTTTAGGTTTCTATATTCATTCATGTCCCAAGATGAACTACAAGGGCGGATACCAACCATCCGACTTGTTGGACGCCGAAACGTACCAATGGTATCCCATTAACGAGTGCACAAAGTTACTTGACAAGAAAAAGTTTGCCGTTTTTTCAGAACCGGATAAGGAATGGAATGGGCAACAACAAGGAGACGAAGAAGATCGGATACCGGGCACATTGCACAAGAGCAAAGTGAAGGCACGAGATGTAGACAATACCCATGTGCTGCTGAAAAAGACTCAAACGGCTCCGGTGTCTGCATTGGTAGGATGGTACGATTCCTCAGAATTTAGGGATATTATCCTTGAGTATATTGCTGTAGTTGGTCCGGATTTGACCAAACGATTAGTGATCGACTTTTGAAAAGCAAAATTAAAATAAAAGCATGCATAAATATATGAATGGTGCTGTTGTCGTTACTCTTTTGCACAATACATGAGTTATTTTTATACTCACGTTCTCTCTCGAAGCTTTTTGTTGTGTGAACATGCATGAACATATATATAGCTTGTTTGCAGCTTGTTTACCATGCATTTTAATGAAAGAAGACATATAAAAGATGGTGTGGCTGCTTAGTCCAAGCCCTTTCTCCCATCCTCTGCTCTTCTTTTCTTCATTCAAATCTTCCTCTAAATATGATTTTTATACTTCTTGCCGTCATGCTTGGAGCTGTAGGCATCGTATGTGCACAAGAGCATCCCTATGGCGACAATCCTCCCAGGGTCAATCCAGACTATTGCATTGGTAAGTGTAAAAGAGTATGTAGCATTTTCTTATCATACTCACCAATGTTAGCATGAAATACGTGTACAAGGCATTATCGGTAATCACTAATCCATACACTGTTTAGGGTTTCGCATTACCTATCCAGCCGAATCCAACAAGACATACCACTTTGGTGAAATGGCGCATGTGGCCTGGGAGGTAGACCATGACTTGCCTAAGCCCCCGGATGTGATTACCCGCATTCGTATATTGAACAAAGATCAACAGAATACTCAAACCATCGGTGAAAACATCAGTAAGTATTCGTGAAGGTTGAGCAAAATCCCCATTTTATATGGATTGAATGAGCCTATATTCAAAATAATGCTTCTACCTTACTATAGCCATTCATACCTATGACAACAAGGGAGTAGCCACCTTCCCCATTCTTGTGCATGATTCTGTTGATTTACAACACTATCGTATCATGGTGAATTATCCGGTAAGGAAAAGAATAAATTTTTCTCGCTTCCTCACCTAAGATGATCACCTCTACAATCTGATACGATGTAAATCACTCAATGAAACTAAAATTTAGGGCAATGCTGTTCATTGTGTCTTCGAATCACTTCCGTTTATTGTTGAGCACCGCACTGTTGAGCGATACACTTCCCTGGATACGCCAGCACCACCATTCGCTGTTGCCAATGCAGTTCCTATTGATGCCCATGCTGCTGCTCATCATCACTCTACCAACAGAATACGGGGCTACAAGAGACATCATATATGAGTTGTCATAAAACATAAATTAACATAACGTAATGCTAGTATCATACATACATAGCATCTGTAACAAATTCTCGAATAAAATTTGCTGATGCTGTACTGTATCATAGTTCAAAAGTAACTGCATATGTACAGCTTTACTGTACATATCATGTAGCAATCTAATGATTTAATTTGAGCCTCTTTGTTTAATCGCTATTAACTATTCGTACACATGTTGTTCTTCCTTTACATTGAGTTATATGTTCAAAGCTCAATAGTTTATAACGTTGTGTTCAAAAGAACAGGCATCGATTGAGTGACAACGTAAATGTATATAACCGTATTCTTTATCACGGTGTACAGTACCAGCGGTGTGCTGAAAAGAACGTCGGATATAAGCTCCCAACAAATCTGTGTGAAACAAGTTGTTTTCTAGATCGTCCCCATCATACGCTTCAAATCTTTCCATTAAACTGATATCTTGTGGCGATAGTCGTAGTAATTGTGTACTGATGAGATTCTCCACTCGAAAATAGTAGCGGATGTATTGTCGTAGCTGCTCGCTATCATGACAATAGTTGCTGCTCTTGTTGTTTTTATTGTCGTCGCACTGACAGTAGTAACTGCTGCTTTTCTTATCGCTCACTTCGGTGTCCCTCCGCAGTTGTTCTTGCTGTTGCCGCCGCTGCTTTCTTGCCAAAGTATGCTTGTTATATCCAATTCGCTCGACGCCCAAAATGGAACAATCGCCCATGTCTTTTCCAATGATGTTGGCTGCGTCTTGCTGTTGCTGCCCATGTTTTGTTTTTTCGAGATAATAAACAAGACGAAGTCCTGTCATTTTCACTGTCTTGAGACGATGTTCAGGCAATTGTATCAGGAAGCCCTTACGGACCGGCCATTGAATACAGCACCACAGAGCACACAGACTCAGGTCAACAAGGTCAGGACATGTAGCACCAAGATAATCAAACAACGAAGATTGAATAATGGTGCGATAGAGCTCAAGCGATTTGAGCTTTTTGTTTCTTCGTAGTACTGATGGTGATGGCCCTTTTACAGTTGTATCCTGTTGTTGCCGATCATCGTCATTTTCGACAATGATATTGACAAACGCAAGTGTCAGATGAGTTAATGCCGGTAATTGTAAAACTATATCGAGCGCAAGCGTATCCATCATGGCTGGAAATGTAGGCGCCAGGCTGTTATCTTTACTGCCTATAATTTCGAGTGTCTGCAAATGCTTAAACTGGAGCAGTGGCTGAATCATGTCGCGGACATGATTGATTGCGGGCCAAGTTGGAATGGCGAGTCCAGTAGCTTTGGATGGGGATAATAAAGATATCGCAAGGTCAAATACATCTCGGCTCATGCTTGAGGGTACTTCAGGCACAGTGAATCTACGACGTAACCAGCGTAAGCATAATGTCTCAAGTGATCGCGGTCGAATATGGTATAGAAATTGCAGTTTCCAAGTATCCTGGCTGATGTCATTTAATGATAATGATTTAAGTCGTTGATGACATGCCAGTGCTAGTTCGATGTAAATATCTTGCTTTTCTCGTCGTCGTCGCTGTTGCTGCTGGTGTTCTTGTTCAATGCTGTTTCCGCCAATGCGAATCATGTCAACCATAGTCAAAGTGTGGAGTCGATGTGCCAATGCTTGTGCGATATACTGAATCACATTATCCGACTTGAAAAACACCGTCTTCATGTTGAGTGTACTTAGAGCAACTGTCGGAATAGAGCTGGATGATGGTGTTGTTGAAGTTGTAGTGATAGCCGGTTCCAGTGATGCTGTTGATGTGACTATATCAAGGTCAACTCCACACAAGTCGAGTGTTTCAAGGTGAGGAGCATATTGGATTATCGTGTCTAAAGGTATCGGCGAGTTGGTGCTATAATGAGGATCCGGTCGCCGGGGCAATAGCGATAATGTAATGCATTGGCAATTTAATATAAGGTGGCGTAACAGAGGTACTCGTGACAACAGCTGCTCCCAGTTGCGAATGGTATGTACATAGGATCCAATCAGTTCAAGTCGTGCGAGTTGGTGTGGATGATGGAAAACGAACGATTCAAATATGCTCTTGCGGTCAAATGGTGGCGCATAACGTAATCGTTGTGGCCAACAGCAATGATATTTGTAACATTGATCACGGTCGTCACCGTCGCCGTTGGCGTGATCATCATGATGACCTTCTTCCTGACGTATACTGAACCTTTTCCGCGCTTTCAAATGTGTCCATAGCTCTGGCTTAAAGTCAAGCACCTCCAAGTGTGGGCAGAGCTGTTGTATTATGGCGAGCTGCTCAGAAGTAATACCGACACCTCGGCCATAACGCATGCTGACCGTATAATCAAGCTGCTGGTCGGGTATAAGAAGTATATTGCGTGGTCTCAGTATGAGCTCGCGAACGACGTCTTTACCTAACCACGGCAATCGCTCCATTGTGGCCAGAAAGCTGCGCAAAGCATGCCGACGGGTAATGTGGACGGAGCTGTAGAGAGTCGGCAGGAACAACGTCTGCCATTGTCTGCAAACCAGAATGCACGTTAGACGCGACAATGACGGTAAGTGATGTGCAATAGCAAGAATAATTTCAGGCGGCAGTTCTTGTATCGACATTAGCTCTACTAGCCCAGTACAATGAGGGGAATATAGTTGTAGATGTGTGATAATCTATGAAAGAATAAAGAAGAAACAGCGGTGACTGTTCATAAACGGCAAAATAAATTATGGGAGACAAACAATGCCCGTTGCTCCATTTGACTTCGTCATGTCTTTTGCTTTTAAATAAAGATATATATGGGGTTGATGAGGTTTTTATATTCAAGCTGCTTCAAAGTATAGTAAAGGATGGTAGGAAGAAGAAATGAGGAGGGGTGAAAAGGCGAGAGAAGTAGTAATAGTAGTAGTAGTTGCTGCGGTAGTTATACGGTTGGGATTATGACATGCCTTTGAATAACGGCACATTACCCTTCATCTGTTGCTGTTGCAGAGGGTGGGCAGTGGATAGTGATAGCTGTCCCAGCGAACTACCTGGCGTACCAGACGACGATGACGATGGAGGAGGAGGAGATACCGCTGAAGGGAACGGACTCATGCCAAAGCCAACGCTTCTTGACTGAGGTTCATCTTGATGGTGGACAATCACTCCATACTGCGGATCGTTGATACATCGGAAAGGATTCTGTGGTGTTCGGACCATCATGACATGATACAGCTCTTGGATACCAATGGGACAATCGCAATACAGGTCGTTCATCATGCGATGTAATTGATCCAAGGTATGAAATCCTAGGATTTGCGTCATTTCGTTAAGCTTGGCGTATGCAATCTTGGCGCGTTCCAGGATCATGGTATTCCGGTCCGGCTATATGACGGGCAGCAGCAGTAGCAGCAGCATGAGTATCTCTCCCTCTTCCTTTGTCTTTACCCTCATTTCTTTTTTTCTTCCTTCCTTTCTCTTTCTAGTAATGCGTTGATGCGGAATATCGCAACTTTACCAGAACATCTCCGAAGAGTCTGCCATGGAAATCATCCGAAAGGAGAGAAGAAGCTGTCCAGCCTAAACGCCGTTCCAGCGAAATGTACATACTATTAGTAATCCATTTTCTACCCCTAATCTTCTATCACATATTACCGTTGGTCCAGCCCATTTCTGGGGTATCACTCGAGAAACGCCGATCCAGATGGGTATCTGATCGTCCCTTTACTGACTTGTTATCCTGTTCAGGTTGCAAAGGAGGAACGACACAGGGATTTTTGGCTATATATGTCTCAGGAATAAGATAACAGATATGGGGGAAAGAGCAGCTAGTGACGATTTGAAGACAATTACCTCGACTAGGTTCACCAAAAAGGAAATTCGAAAAGAACGAATGTGTGGATTCTCTTCCTGTAGCTGTTGACGTAGATGCCGCCGCCACTGCCGCAACAGAAGACCGATCAGCACTAGCATCCGATCCGCTTTTCATCCGACTAGTTGTTAAGCCTACAGGGCTACCGATAGGGCCTGCAACAGCAGAGGATGCGCGTCGTCCGTTGGACGGCGGTCCGATGGGTGCAATCGTTCGGGGTGCAGCTTTGGGGGTTCCACATACTTCAACTTGGGTTCCCAACGGCGAGATACCCATGCTCAGCTTGCTTGCTGGGCTTGTTGGGACTAGAAAGCAGTAGAAACAAACACACAGAAAAATCAGGTTTTCCTTTCCTGTCAATGTTTGTATCACTATGTCTCCCACTTACCAGAATCTAGAGATGGCATGAAATCGAGGGACGGCATAAGAGGATGCGAAGGCGGTGGCGGAGGAGGCAAAAGATCAAGACCAAGCGGTGACGAGGACGAGGACTCGGCTCGCAGATGCGGTGCTGGCCCGATCAGCGCATCGATCAGCGACTGTTGCCTGCTGCTTTCGCCAACAACGGGCTGGGATAATCTGCTACTACTACTGTTGTTGTTGTTGTTGCTACTACTGCTACTGCTCATGTTGTTGTTATTGCTGTGATGAAGGTGGTGATGATGTGGTGGTGGCGGTACTGTCATTGGGGATGTGGACTTTTCGGGGCTACGTTTGACTTGAATTGCTGCAGCCGTAACCGATGATGAAGGTGCAGATCGACCAGAAGCAGACGCAGCAGCAGCAGCAGATGCAGTAGGGGTGGCTGCATTGTTTCGCTTTTCGCCTTCGCGTTTCTTTTGCTCTTGCTCCTGCTTCTCCCATTGCTCTTTGCGCTCTTGCATTTCTCGGTCGCGTCGTTCCATTTCCTCTTTGAGCTCGCGCTCACGTCGTTCCTTTTCTTCCTTGAAACGTCGCTCGCGACGTTCGCGTTCCTCACGCTCTTGCCGTTCCTGACGTTCCTTCTGTTCGCGCTCCTTTCGTTTTCGCTCCTTTTCTGCAGCTCGTTCTTTTTCTTCTTTTAACCGTCGTCGCTTTTCTTCTTCACGATGTATCCGCTCTTGTTCTTTTTGTCGTTTCTCCTCTTCTCGTCGAAGGCGTTCTTGTTCTCGCTTCTGGCGCTCGACTACAAGTCGTCGTTCCCGTTCAGCACGTGCCTTTTCTTCTTCAGCCTTGCGTTGTGCTTCTTTTGCTAACCGCTCCTCTTCTTTTTGCTTCTTCAATTGACTAGAGATAACCATCACGGTCTTGTTTTAGCTTCCGGGATCATACCACTTCTGCTTTAGTATGTAAGAAAGAAAATTAGTTACCGTTTCTTGTCACGTCTGCGCTCCTTTTCTTTTTGCTTCTTAAGCTCGCGTTCCTGGCGCAGTCGATCTTCTTCTTCAAGCTCCTGAATGAGACGCTGCTGTCGCTCCTGCGCAACCTTTTCCCGGTATGCTGCAAGGACTCGCTGCTCAAACATTCGAGCGGCAAATATTTGGAACATACGACGGCCTTCTTCCATACGCTGCTCTTCAGTTCGCGTATCTTGCAAAGACTACATTGTCGCGTATAATGATTAGTATTCAGATGGTAAAAAGAAGAAAGCAAGTATTGTATAAGAAGTACCTCTTCGTCTTCTTCGTCGTCGTATACTTCATCGTCATCTTCGTCCTCTTCATAATACTCGTCTGCCTGGTCTAAATTAACTTCTTCCTTTTTTATCCGTCGTTCAGCGAGACGTTCCATCATGTCGAGAAACTTTTTGCCATCGTTCTTTAGTAAATCGTCAGCAACTGTAAGTATGCCACCTACAGAGTTACAAAAAGGTTGTATATATTTGATAGGCTTAGCATTGACTCGTTATCTTTTTTTTCTCGCATAAAAAAATGAATATAACAAACCTTTGACGGTAAGGCTATTCCCAAAGTTAAGGTGATCGATACTGTTGTTAAAACTTGCAGTACGAGTCATGTGGCCATTGTATTGAACATCATCGTCATCATCTCCATCGTCGGAAGCTAAGTCGGATCGGTCTGACTGGCTGACATCGTCATCGTCATCCTCGTCATCCTCGTCGTCGTCATCTTCATAGATCTCGTCGTCATACTCTTCATCATCTTCCTCGTCGTCGTCATCGTCATCTTCCTGACAAAAGTGATCGTTGTTTTCCAGGTAATCTTCTTCATACATGGTTTCTGACGGAGGGTACGAGCCGGCCAGGGGGTTATTCCGAGAGTGCTGCTGGTTGTTTGCATACTGTTCGAGTTCTTCGTAATAGGCATCATAAAGGACCTCGAGTTCATCCTCAATGGCCGATCTATATATATTATAGATAGATTCCCTATCAGTATATATAGAGCACACATTATATACCCCTCTTCATTTTACACTGATCGTCTGTTTTTATTGGCCCTTTTGATTGTTTCCACCACAGCCACAACCCACCAGCAACAATGATACATTGCTATGGGTCTGTGCAGAACAAGAACAAGTAGAAATAATAATTACCTCTTTTTGCCGCATACGGAGCAATTACAACTATGCCGCTGTTGTTCCTTCATTTTTCGCAGGACAGCTTCTTTTTCGACCTTGACCAGCGAGCGTCGTTCGTCTTCTCGTAACTGCAACCAGAACTCCCGAATCTTCTGTCGTTCTTCAGTATTACTTGTATTAGACCAAAACTCGTCGTGCGCCTTGCCCTTGTTCTTGTTTTTCTTCTTTTTCTTTTTAGTCGACGTAGAAGTTGTTTCCGTTGCCGTTGCACTGTTCATAGTACTAATACTGTTCGTCATTGTGGTTGCTGTGGTGGCCGTTGTGGTAATAGTGGAGGGAGGAACAGCAGTCTCGACATTGCCCGTTGCTGCTGCTGTTGCTAATGGTGGCGGTGGTGGTGGTAGTGGTCCATTATGGTTAGTAACACCAGGCTTGTTGTTCACAGAATCGGACGACGAGGCATTGATTTTCTCATAGTCGGAATCGTCCGCGTCTGCTGTTGTGTTGGTTGTTGCCGTACTGATTGTTCGCTTGAGCATGGCTGCAGTCAAAGGTTTCTTTCTTCTCTTTGATTTCGGTACACTGGTCATGATGGCTTTGTAAGGTGAATGGGTGCTCGTTGTCGTAGAGTTCGAAGCAGACGACGACCTTGTCATTAAAATTGTGGAATGCCTTTTAAAAAGTTAAGTAGACATATATTATTGTTGAAGCTTTGATTAATGATTTTGTTTTTTTTTTGTCTAGTTGCAGACTGTTTTTTTAGAAAAAAAATGAAGGAGAAGAGGATCTTACAGAGAGATCCGAGACGGCTAAGCGTGTTTACGCAAAATGGGGAGCTTCCAAGTTGGAATATTCTGTTGTAAAAACATAGGCCCATTAACATTCTGCTGCACTATATAACTCGTGCACACATTGCACACAGACAACTCTCTCTCTCTCTCTCTCGTCCCCCCCCCAAAAAAAAGGCGCCGAAGAAAGGAAACAGAGAAATTAGAAAATTTGCGAGTACCTTTTTTTCAGGTAAGTTGATAATAGATAAAGAGGTTCAGTTCAATAGGGAACAATGGTAATGGGCATGAATACCAGTGATTTTTAAATGATAGAATACAAACTGTAAGAAGCGCAAGAGAGAAAGAGAAGCTAAAGAAGGAAGCAGAACCACCGTATTCCCGTTATTTTGATGCCCCGCTTTACAAGTGAGCTAAAAGAAAAAACACCACAGACACACGCAGCCAATGATATTCTTTTCTCAGATACGCACGCAGAGAACGTTGGAACGATCTTTCCAGGGCGTTCAATAACCTGCTTCTCTCACATATCACTGCCAGAATCTGCAAAGTACCGCCCCGTGAGCTAGAATATAGCATATGCTGATCAATAATATGGTGTACGTTTTATTTTTGTACAGGTTGACAGCAATAACTAGTAGCAATAAAAACGCGAAACCTACTAAAACGCATACGCGCGTAGACCTATATCATGCACTTTGTTGCCTAGCTATATATACCTAGGGAACCAAAGATTGAAAGAATAAGGGAGGAAAGCTAGTATCATAGAAACTAATGCAATATGCGTTTCTATCTCTTGAGACTCTTTGGTATAACAATGGTCAAAACATGGAATCGCTCTTCTTCTATTAGTAATCAATCAATCGCTTGTAACGCTATGCCTTATACTCCTTGTAAAAAAAACAACAATCCTTTTTTCCTATCAAGAAAGAGAACGACCACACGATATTCTTTTTTCAAGTACAGGATAAAAAGAGCTACCCTCACGGTACTCATCATGTGCTCCGTATAGCAGCAACATCTAGTAGCATAGAAAGCATTTTCGGTAGCTGAATAACCTTTTCGATCTCTTTCTCGTCTTAAGCATTTTATCTCACCACTTTATTTGAAATGCGCTTGTTTCGTGGTCGCCTGTCTGTGCAAAATCAAGAAAAAAAATTATGCTGATTATGGATACTTATATAAACCAGCTGACAAAAACATATACGCATAATATCGTAGTAGGCTCTCATGCACACAGGGAACAATATGACCGTGAGAGAGCACGAACTCGTATAAAGTTGTTCAATACGCATGTGCACGCTATTCTTGCTTTATATGAATTGGCGTAATAATTTTTTTTGGCAGTGCATGCCGTCTAATACGTACTTGAAACTTCAGTGAAATATTTGCAGGTGTTACAAAGTTTGCAGCTTAATTAAACGAATCAATAAGAGCGGCACACATTGCTATGATAAGAGCAAAGAGCCAGAGTTGCAGCATGTGTATTCGGGGCTTGTCGTTGTTTAAAGTTTGTTTCTAAAACCGTACAGTTAGCAATTGGAATTACAAGTGATAGTAAGAGACAACTGAACGAAGTATGTTTGTGTATATATTTAAATATGTATATTAATCGTGTATGTGTGTATATGATTACTTCTTTGGAGTAAGAGCAAGAAAAGCAACCTAAGAATAGGTTTTGACTGCTTCTGACATGAGGCGATCAAGTTCCTGGGAAATAAAGTCTATGAGTGATCACAACAATACGCATACTAAATCATAGTTCATAACAGAAAGTCTTATTACCTTTTCAAGCTGATCTAGTTTTGAGTAAGTATCTTTAAATACTTCTCCTATCTCGCTGCGTATTGGCGGGTTCCGGGAACGACCGCTCCCGCTAATTTCTGCATGTTCATTTTCCTCTGCATAACGTGTAGCACCACGGATCAATACCATTAACTCGTTCATGCCAAACTCTTGGCTAAACAACAACGATTCAACAACCGATCCATTCTTTCTAGTACGCGTGGGTACGACTTCATCTTCGTCCTCATCATCATGTCTTTCCTGTACTGGTGGGATTAGTTCGTGAAGTTGTTGTTGATTATGATGCGATGTTATCGGTTCTGTCGAGTTATCAGGTAGCACTGTTGCTGTTGATGGGGTGGTCATTATTTCAACAATAGAAGGAGGTTGAGGCGAAGCTTCTTGTCTGCTCACAGATCGAGACGGGGGTGCTTCTTGTCGACTCGTGGATCGAGGTGTTGGTGTTACTGAATGTTGTTGTGATACTGGTGCAGTTGATCCTTCTTGTCGACTGGTCGATCGAGACATGGTCGCCGCCGCCGCAGCTTCTTCTTCAGTCTGGCTGGCAACGATTGCCTCTGTGAGAGGCTCGTTACTATTACGGGTATGGGCAAGATTATCAAGCGCTTGGTCGAGCTTCATTAGGACATCTACGGCTGACTCGGGCTCATCATACAATTGTTGTGATTGTTGCTGCTGCTGCTGCTGCTGTTGCGGCTCTTGTGAGATAGAAAGCGGATGCATCGTGGGGATTTCAGCAGAAGGAGCTGGCGATGGTGTTGCTCCACCGCGTGGCATAGGGGTATCCTGGCGGACAGGTCTTGGAGGTCGCACTTTGAAGAAAAAAAGAAAGAGAAAAAGCCGTTGTTAGCGGCTAGCAATAATAAAGAGCTCTGATAGAGAGAATGAATACTGTATATAGAAACTTTAAATACCTGGACGTGAAGGAGCCTGTTGCTGTTGTTGCTGTTGGAGATGTGGATGTAGCATTTGCTGTTGCTGCTCTTGCTGTTGTTGTTGTTGCTGCTGCTGCTGCTGCTGCTGTTGGCTTGGAGTAGTGGGTCGATTGGAGGAAGTCGTGCGCGGTCGTTCCGGAGGTCGATCTGACCGTCTGAGGATAAAGAAAGTTTCGTCGGGCTGAGGAGAAGGCGTGATGACAGAGGATAACGAAGCAATGGATGACCGATCCGGATTGCTGCTATTGCGGCGGTTATGAATAGGCGGTAAATTTTCACCAAAAGCGCTTCTGATGGGAGCATTTGGCGCTAGTACAAACTCTATATATCATAGATGATTCATTGTTACTCCCTCCAATCATTCACTATCAAGCAGGATATACACACAACCTCACAGTTATCGTATCTACCCAACAGAAGAAAGAACATTCTTACCGTGATTCTGTTTGCTAAGTGACAACCGATACTTGACAACATCTCCTTCCGTAGCAGCACCTTGAAGTCGCAATGATTTGATCTTGCCATCCACGTCAGGGCCATCCACAATACCATTCAGGATATGGAACTTGTCGAGCAAAAGGGCAGTGACATCACCCACCGTTGCATGAGTCGGTATCGTAACGAGTTTATCCACCCGAGCCTGATCAAACTTCAACATACTGGTCTGACCTCCGATTTCAGACGCGAATAAAGAAACCTTGATCGACATGTGGCTGTCCTCGAGTCTCTTGGCCTTGGTGTGCAGATAGAATCGTACTTCGTCAAACTCGTCTTGCTTCTCCTTGGGTCCACCAATGTGTGTGCTCTCGTTGGTACCGCCCATCAGAGCAGAGATACGACGCGCCTTTTTCAAAGATGGCATGGGTACGTTCAAGTGTCCAGTCAACGAATGATAGATGGACAAAGGTTTATCCATAGGTACAAGTGTGAATTCATCTGAAGAAGGAAAAAAAAAGAGTCAAAATAATGCAAACAATAGTATCCTACTCGATAACTTACCACCGTCCACGCCCTTGACTGTAAGGAAGAAATCCAGATGAGCATCGGCATTGTGTGGCTGATGATTTTCAATATCAAAGTGATTCAAGGCCTGCTGGATCAGCTCAGCAGCGGTGGTCGATGGATACGCTTGAGCAATCTTGTATTCAGCACCGAAGCGCACGTTGGCAGCATAAATCTTGAGCATAGTGGGTTGAGTAGGAGGTTCCAGTAAAGTTTGTTGTTGCTGCTGTTGCGGATGGAGTTGTTGTTGTGGTTGCTGTTGCTGGTGATTGTGCGAATTATGGTGCTGGTAATGTTGTTGCTGTTGCATAGATGAGTCGATACTGTTCATACGTTCTCGGTCCGAGTGAGCCGTTGACTGTGAGCTAAAGGATGCGGTTTCGATACTATCGTTGATGGATTGCTTGTCCGAACTGCCCTTGCGTTGTTTCTTATCCTTGTCACCCTTGCCGCGCGAAAACAGTTTGCGTAATCCGCCTTTTTCTTTCTTATCTTTCGATCCGCGCCGTTGCTCTTGCACATTGTTATTGTTGCTCGTACCAACATTGTTGCTGGTATTATCATCGGCTGCCAATAAACTTTCCAACTTGCTCGCTTTGCTCAGCGGTTTGTTGTTGTTGTTGTTGTTGTTGTTGCTACTGCTACCACTGCCATCATCTCGATATTGTGCATAGCTGTTCAGATCTGTGCTGCCGCGGGCAATAGCAGGTGTAAGGGAATACTTGATCGTTTCAGAAGGCTCGAGATCAAAGTTGCGGAGACCCGAAGCTGGCTGTGTTTGTTGTTGCTGTGGTGATGCTTGTTGTTGCTGCGATCGAGAATAATTGTCCACAGGTGACTGGCCGTATTCATTTGAGGTATAGAGCTTTACGTCGTCATAGTAATCATCGTCGTCATCGTCATCTGTATCCGTGGTATCATCGTCGGTATCGCTATCCGATCGGATAGTTTCTTGCCACTCCTCGTACTCTTCTTCAAAGTCTTCATCATCGCTTGCGCCGAAAATTACTTGAGCCTGGAATTTGACGCCTTTGGCCATCTTGACCCGTTTGTTGCTGGGTGCTTTGGTGGACGGAGGTGCAGGGAAGGCATCTTGGATATCTCGTTGTGTGAGCTATAGAGATAGAGAGAGAGAGATAGAGAGAGATAGAGAGCAACAATCAAAACACATGCATTGTTTGTGATTGACATATTTTTAGTACTTCTTGTTCATTCAATTTAAGGCACCCCTTGTTCATCATCTCCCTTCCAACCTCTTTATATTAAATAATATTCTAGAACACATGCATGCGGCGCTCACGTATAATTAACTGCATTACCTCGATGTTTCGATGCGAGTTCAACCGAGCCAAACGTTCATAGGGTGTCTAAAACAAAGAAAGAGCCATGAGCATTTTACTGTACCTGAATTTCAATACGCGCCCACAGAAACCAAAAAAAAACCCTCAAGTACCTCTATGTTTTCTGCTGGGATATACCCGATTTCTGACGTTTTCAAGACTTTAATCAACCACCAGTACGAGTTGCTATCATCCAACAGCGTTAACGCGTCGCCCTTGACAACCGATGCCTGGCCTTCGACCGTGGCAGCAAACGTGTGTAAAGCATAGACAAGATCAAAGTCGATATTGGGGTCTGGAATACTCAGTACGGACCCTACAGACTCTTCCTCTTCAGAATCGTCCTCAACGTCGTCGTAGTCGTCTCCATCACGATATACTTCGTAATCGTCCATGCCATCATCGTAGAGTGACTGGGGGTGAATATGGTTCCGGTGCTGCTGTTGCTGTTGCTGTTGGTGATATTGTTGTGAATGCTGCTGCTGCTGCTGCTGTGCGTCAGCCGAGTAACCGGTCAAACGCCGGTTGTCGCGTGTGCTGCTCGGCATAGTGATTGTGTTTCAATGAGTGTGATGGGCGGGTTGAGAAAATGGGGATTGGTGGGTTGGCGAGTGAAACAAATGAAGGAATGGAAGATGGAGAAGCAGCAGAGGAAAAGCGGCCCTGCAACAAGAAATATATTTCGAATGTCTTGGTGGTTGTAGTGTGGTGGTGCACGTCCACATTTGTAATTTGATTGTTGGTGACACAAAAGGAGAACGAAAAAATAAAATGGCGGATCGCCTCGTGCTTTTTTCTTTAGTTTATGTACAGTACACAACAGCCGCTCTAGTTTATTTCTGGAGAATCTGGTAATGCAACTTTACGAGCTTCGTCTACTACAGCGTTGTTATCCTCAGGAGCCTGTGTATCTTGCTCTTCTTTCTTTGTATCCATTCGGGCGGATGATGCCGGTAATCGTGGTGGCGATGGTTGCTGTGATGGCTCATCAATATCTGCAGAACTAAAAATAACGTTGCTATAAACTGATGCTTGCTGCTGCTGCTGTTGCTGCTGTTGCTGCTGCTGATGGGCGTGCTCATAATTATCTTCTGAAGGTCTTGTACTGACAGACTTCCTAGGTATCCGATGCAACAATCCATATCCCACATCGCATCCAAGCGATCCATTGCCTCCCCAATCGTGGTTGGAAATAATGATTGCCTACAAGTAAAGTCCCATGCTTTCAGTTATATCCGCTCCAGAGAAAGTCAAGCTCTAAGGAAAGACGTACCTCGCGACAACTGTCCCATTCAGAATTGTACAAATAGAGTCTCAATGGTTTGCCGACATGCTCTTCAACCAGATCGTAAAAGCTATCTTCGCTGTCCAGTACCGCTTGAGGCGATCCGATAATGTAATCTGTGTGTGGGATCACGCCTGCCATTTCTGCGGGCGAGTTGGGTGCTACATCAAGTATGTGCCAGACATGTTCGCCTGCTCTTTCGTATGAGCAGTACCGTATTGAGCATCCTATTAAGCTGTTTTCACCAGGAATATCTTTGCACCACTCCCGACTAGGCGTAAGCATCACCTCTAATGGTTTAAAACATCAGCAAAACAGCTTGTTGATATGGTTTTCTATACAGTTTTTACTGTGCCATCTATAAGAGTTCATACCTCGTATCGATTGGTCTTTGCTTGAATATATCTCCAGTGGAATCGACTTTTCCTCAGATTCTTGCAGGATTTGTAGTAGCGTCTGGCTATCTCCGTTATCCTAGATATGCCTATCTTAAGCCGGCTGCTTTCTTCTATCTTTTCTCAATAAGAGCTCGAAATAAAGCACAACTTACTACTCTGACGCCATTAATTCCAACAATGTAGTCAAAGAACTGGTCGATTCCTGCATGGTATGCTGGGGAATTCTCCTTGACCTACACGAAACCTGCAGAGTTCATTATACGCGGGCTTTTTCCACCAACCCCTTCTTTCAAAATGTAAGCTTAAATGCTAATTACTTTGAGTACGTGAAAGCCAAATCGTCCTTGTTCTGAGCTTTGGGCTCCACCCATGTCGTGTGCTAATACGTTTTGTGCCGGGTTCAGGAAACCTGCTTTCTTAGTAGACGCGCTTGGACTAATCAGACGGGGACGAAAAGGATAGCTGGAGCCTAAAAATGAGCTGTGCGGTCACATTTAAGAAATGCAAATATATAAAAGCGGGACCCATTCCGCACTTTGTTTCTCGGATTCTTTTCTATTTCCCCAATATACATGAGTGCCTCTTCTCGTCTCACTGCCGTCAAAGATCACTTGCAGGTAAAATCTACACACGTCCTTGGCATATATTACGACACGCAGACAGATGTTAATGAATGCAAATGATACACAGCCCATGTCGACCGCTAAAAAGAGCCCTATCACCTGCCACGTCCTTGTCGCTTCAGTTGGCAAGCCTGGTCAGCATGTTGACGTAAAGATCGAAAAGGTCAATGAAGCTGGTGTCTTCACTACCTTGTCTACAGCGTACGTTACTCTCATCACCATATCATTATCCTTATATCATACACATTACGATCATCCTTACAACTTACACGGGCTACTCTGAATTTATGTATGCACAGTCAAACCAACGACGATGGTCGCTGCCCTGACCTCTTGCCTGGTGATTACAAGGCTGAGAAGGGCATCTACCGTGTCACTTTTGAGACCAAGGCTTTCTTTGAGCGCTTGGGCGAAAAGTGCTTCTATCCTTACGTTCAGGTAAGCGTCCCATATGAATAAGGCAACAGGGATATGATAAAGAGGCTAACACACATGTTGCTTTTGCTGTATACAGATTGTCTTTGAGCTCGAAAATCCTGAGCAGCACTACCACATTCCCTTGTTGATCAGCCCTTACTCTTACACCACCTACCGAGGCAGCTAAACAACAAATCCATTGAGATTTCTGTGTGTATAATTTTTATCGCTTGTTCTCACCCCCGATTTCGAGGTATATTCGTTTCCTCTTGTGTAACATCCAAAATGTCAATTCCCGCTTATATATACTAGTAACCATCCACCACCCCCGCCACACAAAGAAAAAAGAAATACAGTTCAATTTTACATATTAAATGGAGGCTGAAAGAAGTTGTGGAAGTCGTGGAAAACCTGGGGTTTATCACAGAATCATGGTTGTTTGCGAGGTATCGTGAGGGACTGCAGACAGTGGGTATATCTCAGTGCTTTCAGAAACAGAGGTGTATATTTTTGTTTCTCCATTGCGGGGTTTTGGATATGGATGGATCTACACACATACTTTTGCATTATGAGCAACGTCATATCGTAGCTCGCTGTTCATCCTTGTTGCTCTCCACCAAGAAAAAAACCAATGACAAGGACCACTGTTTCCGGGCGTTGATGACATGCTATTCAAGCCAATAATGAACCTTCTTCATTGTCGATAAGAGTGTCTACTTCTTGTTTCCATCCCTATTGGACTTTTTCTCTTATCAACAAACCACCACATGAATATAAGAAATGCATCTGCTAGCAAAACTATGTGACAAAAACCAAAAGCACTCGTCTACCTCTTCCTTCTGCTTAGTGATTTCACAGTTCGGCTGCCTTTCAAAGATCTTCTGCCACGAACGAGCATCCTACCGTTTAACACAATGTCAATGTACCTATCTCAACCGATATGCAACCAAGTGCGATTAGCAAATGCTTTAGATATCTGCACACGCAACTTGAATATATAGCAATTGAGTTGTATCAGCACCATAGCAGGCCTAAATAATCCATCTGCAGCAGTTGATGACGCTACTGCTAACAACTTGCCACATTCTTCTCTATGTCAAAAGGTGGCCACACGGTGCATATAATGAGTGCCCTAGTAGCCCCTCCTATTGAGGTGGAAAAACATTTCGCTTATAGTAGAGTGTTGGTTTTTAGCACTACCAAAGATACAGACTCTGTTAGAGTTCATTGCGCTTCGTCGCAATAAGTCGGTTCTATCTATCCCATGACCACCCAAGACTGTTCACATGTCACAATTTGAATTTTCAACCGGCGATCGAGATTCTATGACTCTCCGAATAGATGAACAGTGGCCAAAGAGGATGGTATCATTAGCGAAGACAAAAAGTTAAAGATGCCATAATCATGCATAAGTATACAAGTAACTGGAGTATTTAAATGTCATGGTGGAAGCTGCTTCAATCACTAACGAAGGCCGTATACATCATAGATACCTGCACTTTTAAACGAAGCTTAGACGTGCTCGCTTACACCCGCGATTGACCACCAAGGACTATGACGAAGGCTTGATTAAGTGGGAAGAGTATGAGGATTTGGCTCTAGCTCGCTCCGTCCCGCGCGATGCTGTAAAAATGTTGCGACAAGATCAATGTGGTTTTCACCGTATTGTGTGCTACAGGCGTACACTTGTTGCATTAAACGTATTACATACTAACGTTTGGCGCATAGTATATTGATAGTGCATACTATGTATGGGTAAAGCTGAATAACCCGGCGTTGTACTTGAATGTCTCCATGGTAAGTTTTAAGCATATCGCGGGAAAAAAGCAGATATCTCGGCAAACAAAGAATATATATTATACTCATAGATTCACGCTTATACCACTTTGTGTAAACAGACTATGTATTTGAATCTTTTTGGTAGCAAGTAGAACGCGACTGAAGAACATAAGCGTCCTGAATGTGGCGAAGTTTTTATGTTTGACAAAGTATGTAGTATCTCTTGAGTTATTCCTCAAGGTCCATGCAACTGTTCTCTAGGAGGAGTTTTTCGGCGAGCAAACATTAGAAGAAACAACGCGTGTTGAATTTCTTCCTATGCGTGCCGAAATTAACAAGATGGTTGAAAAAATCCGTCGATCGTCGCAAAACAAAGACCAAATAATCATTTTCTCACAGCTTATATCGTTCTTGGACCTTATCGAGGAGCCTTTGATGCATCATGGCTTTGACTTTGTGCGCCTCGACGGGCAAATGCCCGTGGCACTAATATATCAAGGTATTAGCTAGTTTGATACCTACCCGAATTCAAAGTTTTCCTAATTTTTATGAAAGCCAGTGCACTCGGCCTAAACGTAACGTATTAGAATACTGTTATCAGCACATTATAGATTGTACTATACTAACAACCTTTTCTCTAAAAATCATGCTTTAGCTCACATCGGCCAACCACGTGATTGTAAGTGGTTGCTATACATTGGATGTGTATTTGAGAGATTGCTTCATTAACCATAAAATGATCTTTGTGCTCTTTCTCTCTCTCTCTCTCTCTCTCTTCTCCTGTTGTATATATCCTCATAACCAATGAACATTTGGTGGAAATCCGGCTGTCGAAGACCAAGCGAAAGACCGTGCCCATCAACAAGGGCAAACAAACCCGTTGAAGTGCACCGTTATCTTATAAGCCAAACGGCCGGAGACACGATTTTGAAGCTTCAACGTCGGGAACAAGTTATTTCAATTTCTTTACGTTACGGGAAGTATGAGACGTACTGCTAATAGAGCATTACGAATGTCACATATGAAATTTTAGGGAACTGTGCGTTGATACTCTAGCTGAAGGCGACAAGTCGAGGCTCGATAAGCTTAGTTTGGAAAAGTTGGAGGAGCTGGTCCACGGCTTGAAGTTGAATGGAAAGCGATCAAGAGTAAGTTCATTTCATCTAGTGCAACGCAACGCACACACACACATATATATACAGTATGCCTTTTTCTTATGTGAGCTTCTTGTTACAATGCCACTTCACAATTCAACCATTTCTGACACTTTTACTCAGGGGCGGTGTTGCTGAAACCCTGTGTGTGCACGTACCTTCTTATTTGAAAACAAGCGGCGACACCGTCGGGACACGCCCTGCATGATACGGTGAAACATACTTCGTAGAGCAAACCATTACACGCAGATCACACACGCCCTCTTCTTGACCGCTTGACCGCTTGACTATGTCTTTTCCTGCACATGTTTTTTCTTCCCTCACCCTTTTGCTTTCTCACATTATTTTAAGCGACGAATCAAAGGCCAGTGACGTGTTTTTTTAAGACAGGGGTTTGAGTTCAAAAGATGTAAATACGCCCATTTTTTTCAAGCCACTTTCTTTTTCCTTTTTTCTTTTTCTTTCACTCCCTTGGTTGCTCCTGGTCTTTCCCTTGGCTCTTCCTTTGGCTCTGGCTCTTCCGTTGGTCCTGGTCTTGCCTCCGTTGGTCTTGGTCTTGTTCCCGTTGGTCCTGGTTTTGCCTCCGTTGGTCCTGGTCTAACCCTGATCGACACTCGGCAATCGACTCCACGCATCCGAGCTTCAGCAATTGACAACAGCATCCGACTTTTCAGCAAACGCCGTTTATTTGGGTATTTTGAGAGTCAACTCTTTTTCCTTCTCCTTCCCTCTCCCTTCCCTCTTCCCTCTTCCCTCTCCCTTCCCTCTTCCCTCTCCCTTCCCTCTTCCCTCTAAGTTTCTCCCCACGCACAAGCAGTATTCAACCGATTGCTTGCACTTGACTCTCGAAACTATGTGTAGCCATGGCTCCCCGCTCGTTGGTACCAAGGATGGCTTGGGTTCGTGGTTGATTGACTTAAAAAGCCAAATGATTTGGGACACATAGACCCTTTTTCTTGCACTCTTCATGCTTTTTGTGTGGCCTTCAGGTCATGCAAACTGCTTGTTAAGGGCACTTTTTTTACTGAGTTTTTCCTCCTTCTCTTCACACACAGACTCTTCTTTTTCTTGCACTCTCCATCTTTTTGTTTAGCCTTCAGGCCATGCAAACTGCTTGTTGAGGGCACTTTTTTTACTGAGTTTTTCCTCCTTCTCTTCACACACAGACTCTTCTTTTTCTTGCACTCTCCATCTTTTTGTTTAGCCTTCAGGCCATGCAAACTGCTTGTTGAGGGCACTCTTTTTACCTCGCGTTTTTCCCCCTTCCCTTCACACACAGACTCTTCTTTTTCTTGCACTCTTCATCTTTTTGTGTAGCCTTCAGGCCATGCAAACTGCTTGTTGAGGGCACTTTTTTTTTATCTCGCGTTCTTCTTTGACTTTCATGTAAAAATCTGTTAAACTTTGTACTCTTCGACAATTGATATCGTATATGTAATCTCGCGCTCTTCTTCTTTGACTTCATTTATCAAACTTTGTACTTTTCAACGATTGATGTCATATATCTAATCTCGCGCTCTTCTTTGACTTTCATGTAATGATTTATCAAACTTTGTACTCTTCGACAATTGATATCATATATCTAATCTCGCGCTCTTCTTTGACTTTCATGTAATGATTTATCAAACTTTGTACTCTTCGACAATTGATATAAATATATTTTATCTCGCGTTGTTCTTCTTTAACTTTATTTATCAAACTTTGTATTCTTCGACAAAACACACGGCTACACACGAGTTACTTCTTCCACAAATGCCAACCGTTGTTCATAAGTTTGACTATTCATTTTCAACCCACCCTCAAGTTTCATTCCACTCGTGGTTAAACATGCAGCTATTGTTGCTGTTGCTGTTGGAGTAGATGAAGTTCTACATGTTGAAATACTCGGTAATTAATATCGTCTGTTTTTGGTGCTGCAGGTATGTACTGATTCTATATGATCGCCAACACGAACGCATGCTCCAAAGGATCACAAATATTTTGTAACATAGAGCATGGAGAGATAGGCTCTTTTCACATCTGTATTGGTACTCTTCAAGTTTAACTGAGATGGGAGAGATTGTGGGACAATTTGCACGAAGAAGTACCTATATATGCCTAGCATATACCTTTTCATTGTAAGTATCCATTGATTTTGCAACTTTTCAGTTACTTCCGGAGCAAAAAAAAAATGATGTGCACTACGAGTATCTTATGGCCAAACAGCAACCGGCTGTCAGGGAAAATTATCAAGAAAGCTTTACGGGAAACAGACACGATTGTTTGCAGTAAGTGGGAATATACGCTTCGGTAGCCGCAGCTTTGTAAAAGACACGCATTTCTTAAACTTACACTCACGTGGTGAAAGCAATAAGCTGAAAATATATATACAATAGAGACATTGTTTACTGCATCATGTTTTTATCAATATCTGTTATATACAATACTACATATCTGATACAACTCATAAAAAGCTTGTACATATAATTAACTGCATCTGCTATTACCAATCACTGGATATTTTATCTGCATTGACATACGATCATGTTGGTATAGACAAATGAAAAAGAACTCTTATTGACGGTTTGCTTTACCAAGGTTGACCTTTGCGGAGGATTGATTGTATGCACGGCAAATAATTTTAACATCATGGAACAAAGTATAGTTATGTAGTAGTAGTATATATAGGAGAAGAAAGGTTGAAGTACTTATATCATTAAAATGTCATAAGCAAAATGAGCTGATACTACTGTAATTGAAAAGAAACTATGATGCGCAGCTTTTCATGATTTAATGGGAGTAGCGAGGTTGTAAATGACAGCACCTTCACCTAAAAAGTAAACAACAGACAGCAACAGTAAGTGTAAGCAAACGTGCTAATTTTAAACTAAAATAGATTTAAGTTAACATAGAGACGTAAAAGTGTGCCACTTACTGTAATCCTTGCCCTCCTCACGCTCATAAGATGGCGGGAACAACTTTCGCTTTTCTGCATAGTAGTGGTCACGCATATCACCCTCTCGAGCAGCATTATAAGTGAGATACACAGCGATTCTCGAGTTGCTGGTATTGTTGTCCCCAGAACGATGAGCCAAATAAGCGCCAAAAATCAGGACCGACCCCTGCAAAATAACATACGGGAAAAAAAAGAGTGTATGTGTCATACTTATGCCAGAGATGATTTTTTTATGATATCAACAGGATACTTGTTACTTACAGGTCTGCAGTAGACAGACTTCCACCCTTGCTTGTTGCACCAATCTGTTGAGATTGACCCATCATGTTTTTCTTGCGGTAAAATTCCTCGCTCATATTCATTCTTGTGTGACCCCGGAACTACTTCCAAGCAGCCGTTCTCACTTGTGGTAGGATCGATGGTAAACATTACCGTCATATGGGATGACTGGCCAAACTGAACGAATGCAGGAGCGTCTTGATGTGCTGGAAAACCTATTTGCCATAATATGATGATCAAACATAATATATAGTATGATATTTAATCGTTATGATACGTCAACCTTGTGATTGTTCTCTTGCAATTTTACCTCCACCACCTGGAAGCTTATACGTACAACTCACAGCACACAGAGAGCACACATGCACAGCACACATGTACATAAGCATTCTCTCTTGTATGAAGGCTTCCGTGTTGCATGCGAGCCAAATTCTTTATCTTATATTCGGTGACTAGGGATGGACAAAAGCGCAGCACTTGTCACTCTCTAGTGTGATATTGGCTCAATGTGGCCTAATATGTTGTCTTAAAAATACGGAAAGACGTTGAAATGATGGGAGCAAACGATTTTTGGGTGAGCAATCAATCAATCTATCAATGCTGCTGGGCTTACTTCAACGACGTGGCAGCGGAAGAAATAAATAGCGGAGCAAAGAAGAAAAGGGCTCATCTCCCTCTTCGCCGTTCTATTTTCTCCAACCAACCCAGCTTTTCCCTCCCTCCCAACAAAACACGAGTTAACATTTTTTAGCCCTTTCCTTAATTCACCATGTCTGACTCAGAGGATGATCTCCCTCTAGCAAAGCGTGCCGTGCAAATTAAAACGAGTGCCTGTATGTGGAAAACAAAGTACATTTTATTACTTTCAATGAGACCTTCATCGATGAGAAACAGAAATAACCAAGTAAATGTTCCACCCCCTTCTCCACACACTCCTTCTCTTCCTACTCAATTAATGTAGCTCCAGTGCATTATGGCTCGCCAGCACCGCTTCCCATGAGTGAAGACACGCCTGATCCAGCCAATGCACGGACTTCCACTATGGTAAAAACGGAAGAGGTCGACAGCGACGACGACGATGTTCCATTGTCAATGCGATCAAGCAACAACGCGAAGCGGAGTGCTACTGCCGTCGTCAAGGCTGAAAGTGACGAAGACGACGATAACATACCTCTGGTAAGGTTTTTTAGAAAAAAAAGCCGTTACTTATCACCCCTTCCCCCCGCCCCGCACACACATACACTCATACTGCGTGCATAATACGTATATGATATTGATTTCATTATTTGCATGTGCCCAATAGTCCAGAAAGCGCAAAAAGCTTTTTCTTAAAAAGGTGAAAACAAAGAAAATGAGACTATAAAAACACTGGTCGTTAGTGGATACTAATGTGCTTGTTTCCCAGGTCAAGAAAGAGAATGGCTCTCCTGCACCTGCACCTGTTGCAGCGACACTCAAACGTTCACGAGCACCAATCTCAGACGACGAAGAGGATGCAAAACCCCTTGCGAAACGTGGCAAAGTCAAAGTCAAAGCAGAGCCTACCACTGCTTCTTCTTCTTCTTCTTCCTCCGCGAAGAAAGCCAAGGTGAAGAAGGAAGAGAAGAAAAAGGAAGATGAAGACATCTACAAATGGTGGGAGGCCTCGTCGTCGGCAGGTGGGGACAAGGACGAAGAGGCAGACGGGTCTATCAAATGGACGACACTGCAGCACAACGGCGTCTTGTTCCCACCTGTCTATGAGCCGCATGGTGTCAAGATGAAGTATGACGGAAAGCCAATCACGCTGTCTCCAGAAGCAGAGGAGGTCGCCAGTTTCTTTGCGGCATTGTTGGAGTCGGACCATGCTAAAAACCCTACTTTCCAGAAGAACTTCTTCCGTGATTGGCAAGACGTGCTCAAGAAGGAACCGCGAGTAAGTTTCTTTTTCAATTCAATGAACGGGGAGACAAGAGATAGAATGCTGATGATGGCGATAGAACCCCAAGATCACTTCCTTTGACAGATGCGACTTCCGACCGATTTGGGAAAAGTTTGAAAAAGACAGAGAGAAAAAGAAGCAGATGACCAAAGAAGAAAAGCTGGTAAGTAATTATGATAATCGTAGGCTCTTGATCCCCTTCGCTCGCTCTTCACCCACATGTGCTTCATGATTTTGCCCTTCTCAACTAGAAAATCAAAGAGGAAAAGAACAAAATCGAGGAACAGTTTCTTTACGCGTACGTCGATGGTCGGAAAGAGAAGGTTGGAAATTTCAGAATCGAACCGCCTGGATTGTTCCGTGGTCGCGGTGATCATCCAAAAACCGGCACTTTAAAGGTAATCTTGTTATTCCTTCTTCCCCTTCTATGTATTCCAGCTTGCAAAAAAAAAGGAATTAGCCTACTGACATAAGCAACCATCCATACAGCAACGCGTGGCTCCAGAACAAGTTACGCTCAATCTATCTGAAGATGCAAAGATACCAAAGCCACCAGCTGGTCACAAGTGGGCCGACGTGGTGCACGATCAAACCGCCACTTGGCTTGCCACATGGAAGGAAAACGTTAATGGAACGATCAAGTATGTGTTTTTGGCCCAATCATCGGCCTGGAAGGGTCAGAGCGACATGCAAAAGTTCGACAAGGCCCGAGAACTCAAGGTAAACAATGCGGCAGGTTCTGCAAGAGCGGAGGGAGGAGGAAAAGGAAAGATGCATACGGAACTCAGTGTATACTTATCTTACGTGGCTGTCTAGAAATACGTAAAACAAATCCGTAAAGACTATACAAAAGAGCTCCATGATAAGGAGATGGCCAAGCGACAGCGTGCCACGGCCATGTACTTGATTGACCGACTTGCACTTAGAGCTGGCAATGAAAAGGGCGACGATGAAGCAGATACTGTGGGCTGCTGTTCGCTGAGATACGAGCATATTCAGCTAGAGGCACCAAATACCCTGCATTTCGATTTCTTGGGTAAAGATTCCATTCGATACCAAAACTCGGTCCAAGTCGAAACCCAAGTGTTCAAAAACATCAAGCTTTTCAAAAAGCAAGTCGGTCCTGGCAGCATGATTTTCGACCGGTTATCAGTAAGTCCCCTTTTTCTTATTAATATAGGAAAACCGGCAGGATGATGACAGGACTACTGCTATTGACACCTTGATTTGCTTTCTAGACCACAGGACTGAACAAACATTTGAATTCGTGCATGCCTGGCTTATCTGCCAAAGTATTCCGTACCTACAATGCATCGCACACATTCCAACAGCAGCTGGACAAGCTGACGCGCAAGGAGGACACTCTGCCGGACAAGATGTTATCGTTCAACCGAGCCAACCGCGATGTGGCCGTGCTATGTAACCATCAGCGAAGCGCCTCGAAATCACATGGACAGATGATGGAGCGCCTAGGCGACCGAACGCGCGCCCTGAAATACCAACGCATGAAACTGCGCCATATGCTGTTTGCGCTAGAGCCTTCGTACAAAAAGAAGTCCGAGTACAATGAGCCCGAATCGGACATGGACGACGAGTGGATCGCCAAGCATGAGACCGAGCTGATGGCCAAAGAACGTGAAAAGGCCAAGACCAAATTTGAGAAGCAGAATGAAAAGTTAAAGGCCGAGGGCGAAAAGGAGCTGCCGGCGTCGCATCTGAAGGAAAGCCTAAAGGCAGTGAATGAACTGGAAGCGCGGCTGGCCAAGGAACGTAAAAAGGGAGTGGCAGAGCCAAAGGGCAAGATGACGGCGGAACGTTGCATCACTGGTATCGAAAAGATGGATCAACGTATTGCTGCAATGAAGATTCAGGCGACAGATAAGGAAGAAAACAAGGAAATTGCCTTGAGCACGTCCAAGATGAACTACATTGATCCTCGCATTAGCGTTGCATGGAGTAAGAAATATGATGTGCCCGTGCAAAAGGTCTTTAACAAGACGCTTCTTGAGAAATTCAGATGGGCGCAGGAAGTAACTGCAAAATGGGTGAGTACAGGTCAAGTTATATGGTTTGTGTCTATCATATCTGAACATTACTGTTAATCCAACCTCTTCTTATTCTTTCTATTCATGTAGATATTTTAGAGAGTTTACGACAACCACAAACAAACAACTACTATTACTTTTAGAAAAGGAACCTTACTTTCTCTTCCTCTTTATTTTTTTTTTTACTTTGCTTTCCAAATTCATAAAGTTGCAATAAAGAACACAGATTTTTTTACATTACATCCAACCATTAGAAGGCGGGTTCCAAGGCTGGGAGTTAGTGGAGGTATTATGATGGGATGATGCAGAGGGGGCTATGGATTGTTGTTGCTGTAAAGAGTCGTCTTGTTGCTGTTGTGGTAATAGGTACGCAGTCCAATCATCCAGTTCCAGACTACTAGGCATCGACCAGAACGGATTATCAGGTCGATTCCGAAACTGGTTATGTTGCTGTCTTTGTTGTTGCTGAAGTTGTGGCACAGCCATGTTGTTGGTAGCTGCTGCTGATGATGGCGAAGATGAAGATGCTTGTGCAGACGTAGGGGTAGTATACAATGAGGTTGAAAATGGTGTCATAGCGTGTTGTTGTTGTTGTTGTTGTTGTTGAGATGGGGTTAAATCTTGTTGCTGAGCAGCAGTCGTAAATCCAAAATCTGGTATGCCAAACAAGAAACTGTCTGTTGAATGGAAAGGTAACATCATGCTTCCTGCCAGATTGTTTTGATGGTGTTGTTGTTGGTGTTGCTGCTGCTGCTGCTGCTGCTGCTGATGTTGTGGTTGAAGATTGGGGGCTGCTGCTGTTGCCGCTGCTGCCGGTACAGAAGCGAGTTGATCGACAGCCGGGAACATGGATTCCATCGATAATCCAAACTGCCGCAGTGAGTGCATATCGTTGGAATCTTTTTGGTTTGCAGATAGAGCTAAATTTGTGTTTCGATAAATCAATCGAATCAGTCATCCACGGACATTGAGTCGTAAAAAACATAAATAGGACACTTACATTGCAAGGTATCTTGATCCCAAGTAGAGCATAAACCGTTAATCCAGTCCCCGTTCACGATGGAAGACGGTGTCGAGCCACCACTGCTAGGCCGATCGGGTGGAGGATTATTGTTATACAGTGCAGTGTTAGCACTTGTAGCGATAGGGGCAGGTAAAGGTGATAGGGATCCAGCACCGCTGCCTCGACCCACATCAGACGTTCTTGGCGACATGCCGATCTTGAAACCACCAGGTTTTGCAGATGTACACGTTGGCGACACCGACATTGCTGACGAAACCACTGGTGATTTCGGCTGCTGTTGTGTCGAAGATGATAAAGGTATCGGTGGCGCTACTGATGGTGAAGTATAAGATGCACGACGTTGTCTTCGCTTCCGTTTCCCTTTGTTTGCTGAAGACTGGTGTTGATCGTCATCTGTCAGATCCGATAATACATGCTCACCAACGGAAATGTTGCGAGTTTCCATCAGTTGTTTCAGCACATCAAACAGCTTGCCTGCTGCTGGGGACAGTTTCGAGAGCCGTTTGATCACGCCCATCGCTTTGATGATATTTGATTTGGCTACATCGGCTACGATATTGTCGGTACTTGCTGCATTGAAGATATGGATCAGCGATGCCGTGAATACAGGGTAGATCGAAAAGCTCCAAGACACCAGCATAAAATCGCGATAGTGCATCTTTTCGGCAATATCGACACATCGAGTTGCGGCATTGGTGCATATAGTCAGTGACGACATCGATAAGCGCGTATCGTGTCCTTCTTTTTCTCGTTCAATAAATGGCCGATGGAGCAGCACCAGTAACGTACAGTAAGTAAGATAGATCAGACCAGACATGGACAAGAGCGGAGAATGGCCTCGGCTGTCGAGTCGGCTCACGTTGGTGGAAGAAATTTGCAGTGACGGCGGTAGATTGGAGCGCCATTCAGATAAGGCATTATCGAGGTACGAAACAATAACATCACTGCCATGCTGTGCACTGTGTCGTTTGGCGCGTGGGGTATATAAGCCTTGGAGAATGCGTCCCAACAATTCGGACAGCTTGGCAAGTTGTACAAATGGCTGATAGATAGGAATCCGGTCGATTTTGACTCTTTGAGCAACGGATGGATCCAATGATGGAAATCGCGGACCATTGTCCGAATCCCCTTCCTCTTCTTCGTCCTGTTTCGGCGGCGTGTCCATTACTTCTTCCCAACTGGAGCTTTCACTTGGATAGATCTCGTCACAGTCTTCGTCAAAGATGGTTTGTGGTCGACCAGTTCCTGCAGCTGACCATTTGTCCATAATGTACACGGCCCACCATAATCGTCGTCGCGTTTCTTTTTCACTATCAGGAATATCCCATCCTTCACTCGACCGATGTAGCCCTAAATCTTGTGCCTGTATTCCAACAAGGGAAATGGACACCGTTAATAATAATCACATGTCTCTCTCTCTCTCTCACACACTTTTTATGCGGCAATACATTACCATTCGTGTTGCCGCAGAATTAAGCAACCATCCACTCGCCACTTTCTCATCCAAACTCGCACGATGAAATTGACCGATGACCAAAGCTTGTATCGTTGCTACACAGGGTGCATAGCGTCCTTTTACATACACCAGTAAATGCTCAAATAGATTTTCCGACCACCCTTCCTGCAGATCCCAATTGTCCGGTTCGTCGTCCAGCACCTTGTCTCCAAATAATCTGCAATTGTGGACATAGCGGACAGCTGCACCATAAATGGCACATAGCAATGTTGGTGCGGGATAATCACCTAATTGTCTGCGATATTGCTTCAGGAACAGGATCTTGTTGATTACAGGTAAGCCAGGATGGATATACGCAAAATAGCTAGAAACGTTGATATCGCGTGGGTGAGTATGTCAGCCAACCCTTGGGCATACATACACCAAATATCAGTACTTACATTCGCATCAGACGATCGCTAGTCACCCTATCAATTCCTGCCACGGCATAGATCCAGTCGTTCATGCCATTAATGCTCTGACCGGGCTTTAATTTGCCAGCAGCCCGGAGCATCCGCTCGCTTGCACCCTGAGCCCTCTCCTGATCATCTTCTTTGTACAACAAAAGACTGTGGCCAAACTTGCGTACTTTGAATCCAATGGTCGAAGCCACCCGAGCATCTTCGAAATTTATTTTTTGTGCTAGAAATGGTAACGGACTCATGTCACCGACGTATCGGGTGATGCCGGTACTGTCGAGCGATGACAAGCCTGACGTATCATGTTTCCAATTGCAATTGCCTTTGCTGTTGCTTTTACTACCTGTAGTAGCATCAGCAGGTTTCTCCGTTGTAGTCGTTGATACTGCTGTTGCTGTTGTTGTTGTTGTTGGAGTTGCGGTTGTTGAAGTAGTGGCTGTAGCAGTTGTAGTAGCTGTAGCCGAACCCGGTACTAATTTGCCATTGTTGCCATCTTTGCTATTGTTTTGTTGTTGTTCGGCGCCTGTCCCGGGTGTAAACGATGGGCTATTTCCTTTTTCTGCCTGATGTGTCATTTCATTCTCCCGCTTGATGTCGTCGGCCGGTGACTCTTCCTCGTCTTCATCAGCCAGACCGCCAAGGATTCGTTCCATACGTTTTAGCCGATTTTCCAATACTTCAATATAACTAAAATCATCGTGTTCCCACTGGTCAGTCTCCAGTAATACATTGTCATCCAAGCAAAAAAGATATATAGGTCAAGTTACCCTTTTGGTGGTCCTCGTTTCTTGGCGCTATAAGTTACAATAAAAAAAATCCGTCAAAATAGTTAGCCCGAGCCCCGATTTGTCAACAAACATTATCCACCCGCTCCAATCGATATATATAAAATCACGTAAAGAAGACAAAATGATCCAAAACAGGAAAAAGAAAGATTTTACCTATCATTAAAAGTGCATTCGACTTTAGCTATCTGACAATTTTTGCACGTACTGCCTTGTCCCGTTGTATCGCATTTGATCTTTTTTCGTCGACATCCATCACTAACAATACATAAATGATATCGGTTAATATTAAGAATTTTACGCGTCTTTCTATATAACTTGAAGAAAGCGTAAAATGTACCAAGCACGACTTATGCGTATTCGTTTTGCATCGGCTCGATCTTCACGCCAATCGGATCCTGTGCCATGAGGTGGCTGTTGTTGTTGTTGTGGTGGTAGTGGTTGGTGCTGGTGGTGATATGGGTGCTGCTGTTGAGGAGGAGAAGGGTGTTGTTGTTGTGGTGCGGATTGCCCACGGTAATACGCTGGATACGGATAACTGGGAGCAGTTGCTGATGACGAACCCGAAGAATATGATTCGGGATGTATGTACGGTTGAGGCTGTAATGGTCGTAATGACGGCTTGCCATGTTGCTCCATGCCATAATTTGCTGCCGATGCTTGTTGTTGTGAGTATAGCGTAGCTTGAGATGTGGGTTGATCAGACCGTTGCTGTTGTTGTTGCTGCTGTTGTGATTGCTGTTGATTCGATGGGTCATTAGAACCTGACCAACGGATCGGCATAGACATTGTTGTTGTTCGTTCAAAAATAAGCAGCAAGTTCGAAATCGAAAGGTAAAAGGAAAAAAGAAAAGAGTATTTGCGTGTATGTATAGAAATGTAGCTTGCAGCAGTATAAAAAAGGTAAAAAGAAACGCAAGTTTTAAACTTTTAGACTCGACTTGAACCCCCCTTCACAGTAATAAGCAACTAAAGTCAAGGTCAAAGCGTTCAGTCTTCTTTTTTACGATGCAACAAACTTTTACCCGCAGCCAGCCCAAGTCCGCGCTGGGAATTTATCTAGAAGAAACATGGTATATGCAGGACCACACCGCTTGGTGTCTTCCAAAGATTAATAACTGGCTAATTACATACATCCACTCTTTCTTTCTTCTTTTATCTTAGCAATGACCTATTCCAGTTGTTCAGCGTCGTCAACTACAGCTAATAGCGTAGTATTAGTGGTAGAGATGCGCGTACACGACAGGGCCACTTGTGAAACAGTCAGAATTGAACCACAAGACATATTGACCAATGCTAGGCATTTTGCTCAAAAATAGGCAGGGGAAATGGATTCATCTTCAACCCAGCTTAGTTACTGCATCACACAAACGTACACTCACCGCGCAACTGGTTTCCAGAAATCAGGATATTGTGGCACTAGCCTAAAAGAATAGGAAACTTGAAAAATATATTAGAGAGTAAGGTTACGGGTTTCGTGCCGCTGATGGGTAATGTTATTGAACAACTGGAGCTAGGATGTTACCAAAGCCTATCACCAACTGCATCAGCCAGAAATACTGCGAAAAACTGGAAACGATTTCATTGCCGTCTTACAGATAATAATAGTATGTGATGTTCCGGCACACCAAAGTCAGCAATAGAATCAGTTTTAGGACAGATATCAGACTCTAGAAAGCAGCCTGTAATATACAACATATGGGTAGTATAGACATCTTCCTTCCGCCTTCTTGCACGTCCTTTCTTTGAAGCAGATCTTCCTGGCTTAAATTGTCTATTCTTGGTATTGATGCCTTGGTGAAGGTCGTGCAGTCGTGAAGGTACCGCATCAAAAATGGACTAAATGCGATAAAGTGAAAGAAGAACGACAGCAGTAAGGTTAAGAAGAAACACCAATGAAATCGAACAAGGGAAATAGACGAAAGGGCTGTTCGGTAGACAAAAAAGGAAGAAATCAGTGTTTACCTTGGCCAACGTCAACAAGAGCTGATGTACCAAATCTTGAATATCATAGAAAATGTACATCCATGCATGGGAGAATGGCTACAGTATAGTGCCTAATAATGCTTAAAAGTGGATATAATATGAGCCACCAGTTATTGATACATAAACATCCGCACCTTGACATACATATCAACACGTCATCTTCCATTCCAACTAAAATACTAAGCGCATACTTTACAATAACTACTACTAAAAGCCAATGCTTTTTTTTTAAAAATAAAACTATGTAATGCCTTCTCTTAATTCTGCTGCTATATGATCTTCAAAAACAGGTCGTCACAATCTGACAAAAATTAAGAATACAAATACTGTAAGAGGTTGATTCTGCTATTAAGCAGTGTACAATATGAGAGGGAATGATAGGGAATACCGTATACAGCGACAAGGATACAGTGACACGTGTGAGACAACAAAGATTCGTTACAAAATGATAGGGATGACAGCATAACTATTTATGCCGTGGATAACCGTTAATATAGCCGTTTTTTTAAAGAACCGTGAGCCTCAAATCCATCCTACATACAGATCAAGCCGTTGTATTCCTTTTCTTGCTATACTGTGTCAAGACCGTGAGGAAGAGGGAAAAGAGTTGTTTCTATTTAAATGTATGGGCTTTCGATAACTGTATTGAAACATGTCTCAAGCATTGTGCTACATCAGACGTATATATGACTATCTACATTCAAGTACAGCCACTTTACAGGTCATTACAACAATACATAGTATATGTGTAAACGAAGATCGTTGTATGTACATGGTTGCGACCACCGTGCAGCACCTTAAGAGGCCACGTATTTATATTATGTGTAAGACTGCACTCTGTGTTTCTGCAGCGTATACCTGTATTTTCTAGAGCATTATGTAAATATGCAAATGCAGATATGTGCCGTGTTATAATAATCTTATCACCACATGTACTAAGACTTATAACGTCCGCACATTTGCAACTTGCAAATTGCTTTTCATCAGTTGCACATCATAATATTAAAAAGAAAGGCTTCAACTTTGGCAGCATATGTTATGAAAATCATGCTTTGCGCCTTATCCGCGGTGGAATATCTCAATAATAGCTGTGTAGAATAGCACACTATACAGAATACGAACAGTGCTTTGTGTCTAGTAAATGAATTTTCAGTGGCATGTGGAGTACCTATAGCTGTACTACTGTATACATTGGGTGGCAGAAGCTCGCGGTGCGATAAGTTTATATCCTCACCCGGTTTATGCAAATCATCCCTTCTTGCAATAAAATTTTGATTGCAGTAATTGATGTGTGTAGGTGAGATTTTGGTAATTTGTGCTCGTACATAAAAATAATACAATATGGCTGTTTTGTGCAAAATCATGTGGTGATGGGATAATTTTTCAGTTGCTGGCAACATGTTTGTGATGCTGGTACAGTAGTACGTGCTACGTAGAAAGAAAAAGTCATATAAAACATAAGAGTACTAGCGGGTATGTACCATTAACTATTTTTCACCGGCTTGAGTTGTCCCTGATCCAGCATTGGTATGTATAGATTTAAAAAATACGATCCTCCCAACAACCAGTATCCATTCCTTCAACCAATAAGGCGAGCAGCATGTGTATATAGCATATTCGTGCTTGTAATCCACAGAGTATGATATTCAGTCTCTTTATTATCTTTTGACTTCACTGTATTTGAGGCGCATAATGTATTATGTGTGTGCGGGCATAAATACAACACACTTGAATACTTTACCCCGAAAAACCGTTCTCCAAGCTGAGCCGTGTGCAGTGAATGGATCGGTCGTTTGCAATCCACTGATTGAAAAGAAACCTTTCTTTCCAGTTTCCCCTATCCATTTGAGACCAATACTCATTCAATACACATTGAGTTGACCTTCCTCTGGGGAGTCTGCCGTATTTAATCGTATTGTCGTTCTTGTAACATCAATACCTATAGCTGCTTCAAGAGTAACCGGAAGAAAGCAATATGAAGGAAAATATGCGCTTGACGAATTCTCCCAGCACAGATATTCCGCTGGCTCACCTTACCATTACAAACCAGCTTATTCCGAGTGTATGTTGACGCTGCTAGAGTAGACCACCCCATGTTGAGTATACGTTGCTGCTAATAAAGTTAATCGAATCATTTATTGAGCAGCGTTGTAAATTCATTTGAGCGATTAGAGGAAGAGCGCTATAAACGATAAGCACCAACGTCTTTCATCCTTTTGCGCGCAATTTGTTGCTTTATTAATTACCTTGTTCACTCGCCATCCCTTTTGCTTGAATATTCTGCTCTGCTAGACGTAAATTATTAGCCCCTTTGACTCTTATTATTTCCCTTTTGCCTAAACAGAATTCTAAACGTCGGGTATGTTATCTTGAATTTCTTGGTTACTGAGCTTGCAGTGATATGCCCATTTTCTGTACAGCACACACGTCCAATGCTACTACTCCATTTCGCTCAACCATTCCTTGTACCCGAAGTGGCTGTGTATCTTACTCGGCAAAATTTTGATGCTTACTAAGCAAGAGCATTACATATAAGATGACAGTAGATTTTTTGGATGTTATTTTTCCTACAGGTGATGATGATAGCAACAGCGATAACTTCTACAGTATCTCATATTCCTTTTACATTTCTTTCATATACTTTTTCGTTGCGATTATATTTCTTTCAGTACAAACTTGGTTCATCCCTACTGTACAATACCGTTTAAAATTTACAATTTACTTATTCACGTTACGTAAAGGATGTAAATTGTATGTTCCCTGTTGTATTTATTTCCTAATAGCTAAAGGCGTACATATGCTGCACGATGACGGAGATGAAAAATGGTCGTTTCAAGACAGCGTATACGGTAATCGTATAGAAAAGCAGCCTCAGAAGATTTAGTGATAGGATTGATCTGATTATGATTTGTAACCATGCTAGCAAGTACGATGTTCGCCATGTCGTTGCTGCTTTTTACGATACCATACGTGACCCTAAGGATTAAAGCTGGTACCCACGCGATAGCTTGATTAGCTGCATGTCAAAATGATGCTATACAACAGCAGAAACTATCCTTCATTAGTGCTGTTATACACATTGGCAATCAGATATTAGAGAAATTAGTTTTATTATGTACGGCGCTATCAGACATTGGCTCTGTACTGTAATAATGATATTATAACTTACATTATTTCCACTGTCAGCAACAATACTGTAGCGAATGCTATAATTTTATTGAAGTCCTAACTATCATGTCATCTCATTTCTGAATGTTCAGAAGGGCATAAATTGAGTTGTACATGTATACAATAAGTTGCAATAACAGCGTAATTATTTTAAGTATATGATTCGCACTATGTAAATTGGACTAACAGGGTTCTCTTCCATCAAGTCATACTACTATAAATAGTGGTTGCGCTTGTAGTATGTAGTACAGTAATAGCAGGAAGCATATGCTTCTATCTACATATGGTTGATCATCTAGGTCCGAACAACAGATAATACTGAGCAACAGCATCGGTATTTTTATACATACTGCTTCAAAACACCTTTGCTGTCAAAATAAGTTTGTACTTTTTATACTTGACGATTCCGAAAAAGTCACTCTTTGTGTTCCACTTAGCAGAGTTCCACAACGTTACACCAAAACTTGGGTCAATGTGTGTATTGTGTGATCTTACAGTGATATTACATAACAACTTAATATATTATTATTACCACAAAAAAGCCGAGAAGCTGGTGGCCACTCCTCTTGTCCGATGTATTGTGAGCAGTGTAGTACAGTTGAAGAAGAGGCAGGGGAAGCGGCCATCCTGTCGCTTCACTTTCCCCTTTTTTTTTGATCGTCCTGCAACAAATCTCCTGCATTATCACAAATGTAGCAGTATGTAAAACATATTTACACATGTAATGAACTCGGTCGTAAAAGGATGACCCTAGCTGTTGGATCTTTGTAAGCAGTAGAAGAGTCATTCCATGGTACTCTGCCGAGAACTTAGCCAAGCCTTCGCGGCAAAGTATCTCTTCCTTTCTCATTCTCCTTGGCGCCTCGTTGCTATAACTGGACAAATCATATAAGTGGTGAATCGAGAATTCTCCGAAATCTCGTACCTAAATAAGTTTTGCTATCCATGAGCTGCTAGTAGTTTGAACGATAAGAGATTACCACAGGAATAGTAGAGCAGCATCAAGAAATAAGAGATGTTCAGTAGGGCAGTAGCAAACAAATACGAGTCTCGTTATAAGCAAGGGATCTTCCATATCTGCTGCCACGTCACGATGGTATCGGTAAAGCAGTTTTTGCAGAGCCATACTGACTATTTGGAACTCCACGTCGTCGGCGCCGAAGCCGCAAAAAGAAAGAAAGAGGCCCTTTCCAAGTTCCCTTTCCTTCTCTCTTTTATTTTTCATCTTAGCATCTTTCCTATACTTTATCCTCCTTCCATCTTAAACATCATGCTCATCAAGGAATATAGAGTCATCAACAACTGCACAGAATCCGAGTACCAAGTTGGTAAGTGTTACAACTCCCGAATCGTGCCTTCCGATGAACTGTCAGATGAGTTTACGTCTCAATCTTGGGGAAGGGTTAGGGACGATAAAACCTTTCACCTTTCGTCGGCTCAGCGAGTATACTGAGCTTCTTTCTTTTTTTCTTTTTAGGTCAATTGTATGCCACTGCCATGGCATCCAAGGAGCAGACTGGCGGTGGTGAGGGTGTAGAGGTATTGAAGAACGAGCCATATGAAAAGGAGAATGGCGAAAAGGGGCAGTATACATACAAGATTTTCCGTTTGGCTTCGCGCGTACCTGCTTTTGTACGCGCCCTCGCACCCGCAGGCGCTCTCGACCTTTACGAAGAGGTATTGTACTTGTTGTTATTATGACCATAATTTCTGGGTTATACTTTGAAACTGTTTACTAATTCTGTGACATTGTAGGCGTGGAACGCTTACCCATACTGCAAGACAGGTAAAATTAGGGGAAAATAACGTGGGAGTGTGTGCGGTCTGTTGTGATGTGATGATGAAGATGATGATGATGATAGTAAGAGCAAACCCGTTTTGCGGAGGATCAAATCCGATTGAAAACTAACTGATCATTACCCCTCTACCCACCGTCCAATGTACTAGTCTTGAAGGTAAGAAAGAGATAGATAGGTCGATGAAGACGGCAAGAAGGAGTTCGGTAAGATTTAAACTCGTCAACGTGTATTCATCTTCAACCTTATCCTGCTTCTCAGAACGGTTACATGAAGGACAACTTCTCCATCGTCTATGAAACGCTTCACGTCAACAACTCTCGCGGTGAGCTTGAAAACGCACTTAAAATCTCGGATGCTGACCTCAAGAAGCGTGATGTCGTCATGATTGACGTTGCTAACGACAAGATCGACCCCAAGGAGTATAAGCCCCACGAAGATCCCAAGCTTGTGCATTCGATGAAGGCGAATCGCGGTCCGCTGACCGAGAAGAACTGGACCCAGACCTGCGAGCCTGTGATGACTTGCTACAAGCTTGTATATATCGAATTCAAGTGGTTCGGTCTCCAAGGCAAGGTTGAGTCCTTCCTTGCCAAGACGATTCATAACCTTTTTATCAAGTTCCATAGGTAACTATATGCCTTGTTTTTCTTGCTAGAGGTAGTGGAGGTCTTCCCATAGAAACTAACAACCTCATCTCTTCAACCTGGAAATGAATCAGACAACTATTCTGCTGGATGGATCAATGGTACGGCATGTCAATTGAAGACATCCGACAGCTGGAAGAGCAAATCAAGAAGGATCTGGACGTGAAGAGAAACGAGGGCCCAGCCGTCGCTGTTCCATCACCATCGGATTCGGCCAGCATTGCCGCTAGCAGTGTCAAGACGAACGAAGGAAAATAAACCGACCGTCTGACCCAACAAAAAAAAAGCGACAACAATGCCCAGATCTAGTCATACGTCAGATCCTCTTACCTCACCCTTCCATTCCTCCTCGATTCTCCTCGATATAACCTTCATTACTTCTTTTTCTCGATCATCTCTCGTTCCCGCCTTTTCTCTTTTCCTTTTGCATTCATACACACAACCATTTTTTCTTCTCTCTTGTCTTTCATTGTTGGAGAAGGGGGTGAGGTTTCTTTCCCCCTTTTTTTTTTTACTCGCAAACACACTTAGATAGGTCATACTATAGGGCACACATGATAAACTTTCAATGGAAGCAAAAACACATCCACACTTTCATCCATCGACATTGGTTGTCCTCTGTTTCTCAGAGAATTATGCTTTTTGCTGTTATGCAACCGATTCCATGTGTGTTGCACAAGATAATTCTTCATGACACTTCGATTGTTATACATGTCTCTTTCGCATCAGGATTCGCAAATCGTCTTGTTTGCATTTTGCCACCGGCAACAAGTCTGTTTCTCTTCTTAGAGTCAACAGCTGTATTTCTTGGCACAGAGGAGGCACGACAACAGGGATCTTGTCCTTCTAGGAAGACTTTTAGGACAGGTACGCATGCCATAATTTGGCGCTACTATGCATTTACTCAAAAAAAAACCGTAATATACGTTGTATCTGAACATTGCTGCAGTAACAATGTTTTGATGCTGTTGTTTTAAATCGAAACGTGTCTGCACCGCTATCAAATATCATATGTCAATCTACGTCGTAGAGCAGTGGCACAGACAATCCGAATTGACGACTTCTCCAAATCAAAAATCAGCTGGGTTTTTAAGTCTGCACTGCAGCACCACGCTAGAATTTGTTTTTGTGCGATACACAACACACAAACCCATACACACACATACCATGTCAACCATGCAGCTCTATGTTTGGAGCCCAGCGCTCAATGCTCCTTCAATCGACCCGAAATGTATTATTGTACAGGCCTATCTTCGTTTACTCGAAGTCGACTTTACAGTGGTCCATGCCAACGATCCTCAGTACAGTCCAACGGGTAAGAATAACGATACTCTTTCTGCATAACGCGCCTTTCTCCTTCTATCGTTCTTCTTTTCGACAATCAGGCAAACCGAAATCCAGTTTTCTAACTTTTGATCTGGACACTTAGGTGAACTTCCGTTATTGAAAGACGGATCTACTTGGATCGCTGGTGTCAACAGAATTATTTCTCACTTGGCTAAACGCGGTCTCGATGGTAACCGAGATTTGTCACCAGAACAAAAGGCAGAGTACATTGCGTATGTAGACATTTTAGAGAGGGGTGAGAGCGAAGAGCGTACCAGAAAATGTTGGCTAGCTGTGTATATGAAAGTACTAAAAGCGATTTATATATAATATGCACGTGGATAATTACCGGTTGATATAGATATAGCGCCATGGCACAAGAGAAGCTATACGACTGTCTGGTAAGCAAAATATCAAATTGTTTGATGTATCGCCATTAAAAAGGATTGTTGTCCTCACCATTCAATCTTGGATATATGCAGATGTTTACGTGGTATGCGGATATGACCAACTTCATCAAGAACATTCGACCAACCTACGCCAGGATCCTTCCTTTTCCATCGCGATATCTGGTGCCAATCCAATTGAAAAAGAGTGCCAAAGCACGTTTGGCAAAGTATAATGTAGAAATAAAGGATGATGACAAGGGCTTGCCCCAGAATGAAGTGGAGGAAATGAAGGAGCTGCAACGCTCCGGCTGGCACTATGTAAGTGGGGATCCAACTTTTTTGGTCGAATATAGGAGCAAATCTTGGCTAATTATTTTATTTTATTCTTTTTGTCTGTTGATTGGTCTATTTGGCTAGATGTATAGACTAGTTCGAGAAGCATACGGTGTTCTGGACACATTCTTGGGTGATAAGGAGTTTATGTTCGGTGATAGGTAAATATTGCTTGGGAGAGCGGCTGACGCAAAGTGTATTTAGGCCTACAATAATAGCCCATACACCTCTTTTTTATTTGACTTTGATAACGGTTCGATCGTTGGTACTAACAACAATATTGCGTCTACAGATCAACGACTTTGGATTGCATAGTATTTGGCCAGCTAGCACTCCACTTATATCCCGATTTGGCACATCGACGATTACAACACATTCTCACGACCGAGTACCCAAGACTTGCTCGTTACTGTGACCGAATCAAAGACATGTATTTTGTATCAGAGCAGCCACAATCAGGTGCCTCTGAAGACGTTCCTTCCATGTGGCGGACACTTTGGAACAATCCCCGTTCATTTTTGACCACCATCAAAGATGATGCCATGTCCTACATGGGTAATCAGGAAGAAGAAAAGAAGAAGAAATCCCAAGCACAACTTGATTTTGAACGCAAAAGGATATGGTCCATCGTTGGTGGCGTGACGTTTCTGTTGGCTTATGTGATATACAACGGCATCGTCAGCGTAGAGTTCGGTGATGAAGAGGAGTACGACGATTATGTTTACAATGACGGATATGAAGAAGTTGTTGAAGATGATCTAGAAGAAGATTTGTAAAAAAAGAAAAGAGTTATAAAATGCGGATTAACTACTTAAAACATTATGGGCGCTGGCCATTGTTGGCTTTGTGTAACCATTGAATAGTTCTGGCAATCCTTTTCTGTATACAATTCACGTCACTTGCGCTGTAAACTCTCTGCTTTGCTGCTTGAACCTCGTGTCTTTCTTTATCTTCTATCTTTTTTTTATTTTAAATCACACACATGAGAAAAATGTCCTCTCACCGCGGTCGACCGCAGCGCAACAGGCATCCTATTCACCCAGTAACTGCACGGCCGACTCAACAGCAACAATCGGGACCTCCACAACCACACCCATTCGACCTAATGTATCAAAATTACACGCCTAGCACAATTACCACCGCGCGACCACCACATACAATCCAGAGCAACCACAGCCAAAACCAAAAGCTGCAAAATATAGACGATTCAGTGACAGGCAACAAAAACGAACGTGTTTCACGACCCACGCCGAATGCAGACACGGCGATCAGTTTAACGGAACATGATCCACCAGGAAGACGTTGGTCAAGAGACCAGCATGTCAAGACGGAAACGCCTTCACCTACACCACCACCTCCTTCAACCCCACACAGCAATAAATCTACAATCGAAGAAGAGTGTAGTCCTTCCTTGCGATCCAATCTTTCCGCGCTGGTTAACGATTCTAAACCTGCGAATTCTGAGCCAACCGTTCAACAGCAACACCAGCGCCACACTTCTGCTCCTGTTGTTACTGTGCCTGAGCATACCAACAACAACAATAACAACAATAACAGCAGTAACAACAGTAACAACAGTGACAGTGACAGTGACAGTGACAGTAGCAGTTGCAGTAGCAGTAATAAAAGTAGTCGTATAAGTGAATCAAACAGTAGCGCTATGATTGTACCCGTAGCGAAAGAACAAGAAAAGCACGTCCCTACGGCTACTAGTAACACAGCAGCAACTGTGACGACATCTTCAACGACTAGTACGACTAATACGACACCAGCAACCGTTACAACAATGACAGATGATAGCGTCGCCACCACCACCACCACTGCCAATGGTACTACTGCTATTGCTGCTGATATCACCACAAATAATTATAATCATAGCAATGACAAGGAGAATACTCCAGCAGCAGATTCTGTGGCAACAGCAAAGTTTCTAAATTCGATAAAAAATGAATTTTGGAATTGTCAAGATGTGTATGATTCATTTGTGGATATCATGCGGGCCGCTCGCACACAAAAGTAAGACAACAAGCGATGGTCGTTATTATATTGTGCTGTTGCTAGCGTTAGGAAGCTGAGGAGAGAAAACATAATATGCCTAAAGACTATACTATTGGTAATGTTCATGCATCGAACTCACTTCTCACTATTCTCGCTTGAACTAGTATACCACTTTCCGAAACTGTGAGCCGTGTCCAAAAGGTTTTACATGGAAAACATCAGCTTATCGAGGCATTCAATCGCTTGTTGCCTGCGGATCAGCACATCATTGATGTATCGGGTGAAGATGCTCAACAGGTATATGATTATCATAAATATCATCACTGTATCTCTTGTAATGTGTGGGTTCCACTATTTATTTTTCTGGTTTAACACAAGTTCCGTTCTTTATGTTTAATACCACCCCACAGCGAGGGCAATCATCAAGCCCATCAGGAACCCCCGGACCCGCACCTATTATATCAGCTTTTCACTTTATAAGCTTGGTTAAGGTAGTGTATCATTATCGCTTGACATGATTTATCATTCTCAAGAGAAACTATATCGGAATGACGGAACTTATTCATATATAGACTCGTTATGCTGAGAAATCCGAAGTGTACCAAAAATTCACACAGTTATTGGAATCGTATAGCTGTAAAAAAATCAGTCTTGGAATGGTAAGAAGATTTACACATGCATACTGCATGGATAGTGGTAAGAAATACACAGCGTGCTTACTGGTATTGTGATACTTTGGATGAAAATATTACAAACGATTTTAGATACATGATGAAGTACGCAGCCTTTTTGCCAACGATTCACAGTTACTGGCGGAATTCAATAAGTTCATGCCGCTTCCGGCTCAGTCCGTCGCACTAGGTACAAGGCCTTTGCACATTTCTCTACAGCCCATCTTCTCTTGAAACGCCCTTTCGAATTACTTCAATTTATTGACACATACATGCGCTCAATATATTAGGACGACGGCTATCTAACGACAGAGAGTCTGTCGCAAGTCAGGTACATGTTACATATTTTTAAAAGTTACTTAATTCACTATTTTGGAATTTTTAAGTTAAACAGTGTAGCTAATATGACGACATGGGCTATTGCTTGATTGTTTCTTTTCGCTTGATCGTTTAGCATTCAAAAAAACACAAAGTATATCGAGGTGATAAAAAGATACCAGTAGGATGGGAACACAGTCCGCTGTTTGCTCGTATCAAAAAGTTACTGGGAAACGACACTACCTATAGCGACTTTGTAAAGCTCGTTGGTTTATTTAACCAAGGCGCTTTGGATCTTGGAACGACTGTTCGTGTATCCTCTGAATATCTTAAAAGCGATGTCGAGTTGCTAAAAGAATTCAAGGCACTCGTAGGCTATATGGAACTTTCGGAAATCTCGGTAAACCATGGCTCTTTATAGTACCTTTTATTGTGTTTTGTATTTTTAAATACAATTTAAACTAAAACAGTATTACTTTTGCATATATAGGAACTTAAATCAATGCATGATGCAGGACATGGGAGCACGAATGACAAAACAAGCGTATCTGATGAACACCCATTAAGCTCAGTGCGTGGATCTGTTGAACCGATACATCGGGTAAGTAAAAACATACTATAGATCAAACGGTTACTACTCAGAAGCACAATGATATTAAACGTAGCGGGTTGTTGGCTAGGAACCACGTATGCGCCAATCCAGCGTCAATACGCAAAAGAGCGATCGATCAAAATCAGCATCAGTATCAGCCTCTTCAACACGAAGGATTACATTGTATGACCTCGCCACCCGCCGTGGATCTGGAAAGAGTACAGGTGTACTCTTCGACGATGATATACAATGTTCGAGTAGCCTTAGTGGAAACAACGTATACTCTGAATATGGGCCTGGTCCAAGTTATCGAAGAATTCCTAGATCCGTAAGTAGTATTTTCATGTCTCTTCTCGCCAACGTAGAATTTTTACCTTTCTCTTCTCCTTATTCGAAAAGCATTACTATCTATTCTTATACGGGATGTTATAGTCACAAAAATCAAAATGCTCAGGCAGAGACTCTCTTTGCAGCGACGCACTTAACGACGAATACGCTTCACATCCGATATGGGCAAGCGAGGAAAACGGGTTCATCACTTCCAAGAAGAATATATACGAAGAAGCATTACATCGTGCAGAGGATGAGCGCTATTTTGAGGACCGATGTATCGATTCTGGTGTAAGCACGATCGGTCTGTTGCAACTGATACAAGATACCTTGAATTCGCTTTCTGCCTCGCAGCTTTCTAGCTATCGTCCGCCCAAGTATTTGGGCGGTGGAACAGAAATGGTTTACAAGCCTGCTTTGACCAAGATATACGACAAGAAACAAGTGAATGAAATCATTCATATGCTTCATAACAGTCCAGCGCAAACAGTTCCGACTGTGTTGAAGAAATTGACGTCAAAAGTCGAAGAATGGAAACAGAAAAAGGTGTGATATCTTATTTTGTGCTTTTGGACTATCATTAATTGGACGGATTGCAAAGGGTGCTTATAGCTAGTAACTGACATATGTAAATTCATATTTTAGATTCAGGCAGATAAAAATCGAAAAACGAGCGAGATCGAAAACTTTTATAAAGCGCTGGACAATCGTTCCAACACGTTCAAACAAGTTGATAAGAAGGGTCTATCAATCAAGTCATTGGTATCCGAAATCGAAGCCTTGAGCTTTGAACAGCATGATAACGACACTAAGCACAACAGAAACAGCCAAGCGCAATTGTGTTACGACTTTAAAGATCTGGATATTATCAATGATGTCATTCGGCTTATCGAAGTCTTTAACAAAAACCGTGTAATATACAGCCCTGCAGTGACCGAAACAAAGGAGCAATTTTTCTCGACGTTCTTCCTCCCGATTATGAAAGTCGAGGGATTTGAACCGTTGCTTAGTGAAGGTAGTATTAATGTTGACCAATATAGATGCGTATTGATCCTTTTTAAACTTGACTAACTGATATTCTCTATTTTAATTCTGAAACAAGATCCAAACCTCCTGCCTTGTACTGGTGATGGTGTTTTTGTCAATGACAACCTGTATTGCTTTTTCCGGATATTCCAGGTAATACATAACGCATATTTACCTTTTTTAATTGTTGGTAGTTACTCAACTTTTTAAATTATGGAAGACTTACTGCGTTTATATTTTCCTCTAGATCATCTATTACCGACTCGAGATGGCTAAAACCATATCTCAGCAATACAGTGTGCACCCCAAAAAGACAAAGCATAAAAACTGCGCACAAATTGACATTACTATCAACAAAGTGCGATATCACGGTAACGAGAAGAACAAACAAAACCATTTTATGATATTTTTGTTAGCGGATAACTAAAAACTATTTTTGCTACCCAATTGGTTTATATATATATAGGAGTCGAACTAGACTTTCGAAATGGTTGTTATGCTATGATGTTGACCCTGATTGAACGGCTATTGAAAGGCGAAATAGATCAAGGCACCTATGAAGCTTGTGCACGGTACATGTTTGGTCTCAAAGCCTACATGTTATTCACCTTAGACAAGGTCCTCTCGTCTCTTTCCCATCAACTGTATATGGTTGTTACCGAACCGGATTGTCGCAGTTACTTTGACTTGTACGTGCAAGAAGACACCCGAGTTCCTGAAGAAAATCTGTCATCATTACAGCTTTACAGATTGAAAGCTGAGTCCTTACGGAAGGGCAATGAAAGTCAATACATGATCGTATCCACGGTAATATATTAGATACACATTAATAAATAGTTATAGAAAGTCAAAGAATTATGTTTAACCCTCGTCTCTTTCTTTTTAGCTCGGTGCTGCTGGCGGTACTACGCTTTCGATATCATTACTTGTAACAGAGGAAGACGACAAAGAATATGAAGATTATAAGGCTTATGTCGCAGAATTTACGGATTGGGAGAAGGATGGTCCGAGTGTGGATAGAACAAAGATGAATATGCCGTTTTTGCTACGCAATGCAAGGAGAGTCGGTCACACGCGACGGAATATGGATTGCATTCTTGAATCTGGGCATGAGTACAAGATCTGTCAAAATACCTACAAAATATTTCATGTCATTGGAAAAGAAGATTATCTACGAGTCCATCGATAGCCCATCATTCCTTAGTCTTTATCAACCCCAATCACTCCTGCTCCTTATCCTTTCTTTAGTAAAAATATACACCTATTATGACCTACCACATCTATACTCGAACTACTCTGTTCAACTTGTCACTCTAGTCCCAATACACATCGTATGTTTCCATACAAAAAGAATCGATGCCAGTTTGTGGTTTTGTATAAACAGTTGAACTGCTCTTTTCCTACAATACTACAGAGCTTTTTCAATATCGCTCAAACAAATGCTCTACATATTAGGAGAGAATCAGTAAAATTGACAGGGCCAAAAATAATAAAAAGAATTACCATAAAAGGCAACGTGACTAGCAAATACCAGAGTGTATAGAGGAAGCAAGACAGGTTGGCAGCTGTAACTCACTCGTTGTCAATATGCCTCGCTCGGCTTGGAAAGGTCCGTTCTTTGTCGCATTCCCTGGTCTTCGACAGGCAATTCAAAATGGTACTCCCATTGCCACTCAAGGTAAATCAATGAAAAGATATTTTTGATTTTTGGTTCGTATAAGCGGTTTGATTAACCCTTCAATTCTACGTTAGCCCGGAGTTGCACCATTCTTCCTTCATTCGTTGGCTTAAAGTTCCTTGTCCATAACGGAAAAGACTACATGCCTGTACACATTACCGAAGAAATGATTGGACACAAGTTGGGCGAATTCTCGTTCACTCGCAAGCGCTTCACTTACCGTTTTACCAAAGCCAAATAATTTTTTTATTCATTATTTACAATTTTTGTTATTGTACACATGTATATAAAGAAGCCATAGAAGAGGAAGAAATCGTTCCGCTACTACTCCCACTATTTTTTTTTACACACCTCCTTTGTCATCATTCATCATCTTCAAAAAACTCTATTAAAACCTGGCCTGCTTTCACAGGATTCCCTTGTTGTACATGGACGTTCTTGACAGTTCCGTCCCGTGTTGTCCGCAACACATTTTGCATTTTCATGGCTTCGACTACAGCAACCTCCGCGCCCTGGATGACCTACAATAGCCATTTGTTTATAGTTTATTCAACTGGATCGATTACTCCACTTGTAGTAGACAAGGGAAAGAAGAAACTTACTTTATCGCCCTTTTGCACTGCAACGCTGATAATGCGTCCGGGCATCGGACTGATAACACGATCGCTAACTTGTTCTATCTGCTTCTGTTTCATGTATTTTGCTAATTCGTGTTGTCGATCACTCATTACTACCACCTTAAACTATGTACATTATTATACACCGTTAGTAAAGTGACATTCTTTGTAAACTCCTACAACTATGACTTTATATGTTTAGCATTTTCACCTTGTCACCCCGGTATTGTATTCTGCAACCGAAATCCAACTCGTCCAGGTACTGGACCACTAGTTCTTGCCCAGTCTCTTTCATGGATGCTTTTGCAAGTAGCCCCTTTAAAGGCCAACGAGTCGAAAACGCAAAATTTTTGAGATTTGGTGAAGATACCTGTTTTATAAGATAAGTATAAGTACTTTGCGTAAAAGCCATCACTTTCTTTCAACAAACAAACCTTAAAGTCATCAACACCATTTCTTGCTATATCCAGTTTGGTTTCTCGCATATGGCCGCTTTGTTCATCTGTCACTTGGACCCACACCTGCCATCTATCAGCCATGTCACCCATAGAAGCCTCTTTTTTCGCCCACATGCCTGCATTGACTGCTGCCAAGTGCTCTAACTCAATGTCAGATAAGCTTGCTGTGCGGTAGCCATCTGGATATTCTTCTGCCAAAAAGTTTGTAGTGATTGCTTTGCCAGCTCGAAATCGTGGATGGTCGACTACGCTTCGTAGCAATGGAATATTGTGCGTTACGCCCTTGATCACGTATTCATCCAGGGCATGAACCATGCTATCGATCGCTTCATCGCGTGTGTTTCCGTGTGTCGTGAGTTTGCACAAGAGAGGATCATAGTCCACTGCAATGTCAGTGCCTTCATTGATTCCTGAATCACAACGGACGTGATCAGAAATTTGTGGAGGCTCTTGGTAAACTAACAATCTTCCGATCGACGGTAGGTATTTTGTTGGATCTTCAGCATATACACGTGACTCAATGGCCCAGCCGTGACACTGGATATCTTTCTGTTGGATCGACAGCGGATAGCCAGCTGCTGAGTACAGCATTTGCTCTACTAGATCTAATCCGGTGACATATTCCGTGATTGGATGCTCGACCTGGAGTCGTGTATTCATCTCCAGGAAGTAAAAGTTGCGATTGGCATCAACCAAGAATTCCACGGTACCTAACATTTTTGAAAAAAGAAGGTTTGTCAATCTTCACATTTGGCTTGAAAAGAAAACGGACAAAACGCATCACGGTATATATCTGCCTCTCTTCTCTTACCAGCCGAATTGTATTTTACATGACGTGCCAAAGCAACAGCTTCCTCGCCCATTTTCCGTCGAGTTTCTGCATCAACATGAACACTGGGCGACTCTTCGATTACTTTCTGGTTCCTTCGCTGGATCGAGCACTCGCGCTCCGGCAGATATACCACGTTGCCATGTTTGTCACCAAGCACCTGGATTTCAATATGGTGGGGTTGATCAATATACTTTTCGATCAACATCCGGTCGTCGTCAAATGCAGACTTTGATTCTTGTTTTGCTAACTTGAAGCCTTCTTTCAACTGATCGTCGTCCCAAGCAATCCGCATACCCTTGCCACCACCTCCAGCACTGGCTTTTATCATTACGGGGTATCCAATTTCATGCGCAACATCAAGTGCCACTTGCACGGACTCAACTTCACCGTCATAACCGGGGATACAATGCACACCACTCGCATGAGCAATTAATTTACTTTGGATTTTGTCACCCATGGCCGCAATCGCGTCTGCCGAAGGACCCACGAACGTGATATTTGCATCTTCCAACGCCTTGACAAAGGCTGGATTTTCGCTAAGGAATCCATACCCCGGGTGAACGGCTTGGGCACCCGTTCGTCGTACAGCGTCTAAAATCCGGGGTATCGATAAATAGGATTGAGCATCACCAAGGCACACAGCTTCGTCAGCCAGCTGAACGTGTCGCGCGTTCGCGTCGAGTTCGGAATACACCGCTACTGTACGTACGCCCATTTTGTGAGCCGTCTTGATAATCCGACAGGCGATCTCGCCGCGATTTGCGATAAGAAGTTTGTCAAATGTCTACAAGCATGGTAATTTAAACTTAGCAACAACCTTTCAAGTTGCCATAGTTGTAACTCAGGAGTGTGGATCGTAATGTAAATAAACCTTTCTATATGGCTGTTGTTGTGTTGTTGCAGTTGAATACCGAGCATTCGTGGCTGGACATTGCCGTCTATCGATTCTTTGATTCCGAGAAGAAATCCGACGTGTAAGCTGACGTTGAGGTCGATAGAGTGAACAGTGGGAGGCAGAGTGTTGTCGAGCGGATAACAGAGAGGAAAGTGCTGCTGCTGTTGCTCGTGTCGCTGGTATCGACGACGGCGCACTTAATAGTCTGCTTCCCACTCTGTAAACGTGTTGTGACATGACATTAGGGGCTGCTTCTGCAACGTCGATTATTTAGTATGGAAAAAGCTTGGGAATATTAAATGTGCGGGGTAAAGGGCAGCTTACTTATCTTGGTCAAAAACCCAGATCGAGTAGCGTTGCTCCTTTACTGCTCGCTTGATATTATTTGATTTGTTTGAACGTGAGAATATCATGAATGATTCAATTACTGCCTAGATCGTCTTTTGCAACAATCGATACCGTGGCTTGTCTTTATCTTATACGACCGGGTATGTTTTTATGAGCAAGAAAATCAAGAAAGTGAGGTTATAACCTTCTACTTGATAAACTCCTCTACATCCGGGAACGTTTTTGTTGGAACTTGGCACTACTGTATGTTAATGTTTTGGAAAAGAAGGCTATGCTATAGTACAGTATGGAAGACAGCGACAACCAGCAGTGACGCAGCAGTAGAAAAAATGGGCAATAAACCAGTGGCAAAACAATGGGTGACTCTACACATATTTAAGATATTTATCACCGGTATCACGATCACTTGTAAATAAAAATAATAGATAGCATGAGTTGCTGTTGGAGGAACATACCTCGCCCCATCAGTCATCTCAGCTTCTAATAATAGTTATAATCGCCATCGCAAGCGAAGACAAGAAACAGCCCATACATTCATTTTGAATATACACTAAGCGTAGAAACTGGATGCAGACAAGCAATAGAAGAGGAGAACACAATTGTGCACGCATGTACTGTATGCTAAGGAAGTAAGCAGGAACGATGAAGAACGTCGCTGCCACGTGAAGAGTGTATACCATATGTACCAACCAAAACGCCTAATTAGACGGACATCCATCCTTTCACAAATATTTACAGCTGACGTTGTCCCAAATTCTATAACCTTCTTTCCTTTGTATTCTATGCTTTTAACTTTATATACAGTTTCTCCTCTCATTGAGTGGTAAGCGCAACACGTGGTTCGAAAAACTGATAAATAGTTCTGGCTCATCGTAATGAAACGGAAGTTGATGTTTCTAGTCCGTGTTGGTTCCTGCTATCATAAATTTTAACGTTGGTTATAAATATGCTACAGTTCAACCATCATTTGCGCATGTAACCCGGTCATTTAATAGAAATGTAATGTTGCAAAAACGAGCAAGTATGAAAACGCCAGCATCAGCCTCCATGATAAGATGCGGTGCACTATTGACGTATGGCATCCAAACCATCCAAAGGGGGACTGTATCATAAAGAATCCATTGATCCGTTGGATGCGAGGGAGACAGGCATCAACTTGGATTTTTTCCGTGTCATATTAAACACTTCTGCTCTCTTGCTTTTTGGAGGTAAGAGCTTTCACATAGCTAGCAAGCGTTGCACGTTTCTGCTTCCAGCGACTGCACCAAATTTACATGGTACGTCGTTGACAACAAGAAGATTCCAAGAAGGGCAATTTGTTTTCAGAGTACATATCACAGAATAGACATAGTGCGATCAGCAATTCGATGAAAAAAACAAATTCTGCTGGTTTATAAAACAACCGTTTGAATGCATATGTTGTATGATCCAAGAAGCAGCAGTGTCTTAAAGAACGGGTTTGCCGTTGCCAAGGGTTATGGTGTAGAAAGTTTATAACCAACAAAATTGAGAATTTAAAATCTTGATTCCTTTTATAGTAAACATTTATTTTAGGACTTATTCATCTATGCTAAGGCGCTGATGATGAAATGTAGAAACTCTTGTGGTGAAGTTGCACACCTCTTCGTCTGCTGCCCACACATCCATACCCTTACTATAAGCCTCAATGTAGCGCACACATCCATTAAAGTATATTCTAATCTTCATGGGAGTATTACTGGGTGGAGATGCGTTACCCAAAGCTATGGGTAAGTTCTTCTTCAACCTGTCAAATATGCAATCAAGAAAGAGGTGAAGATGGATTTAGCGCGTTTCATGCTGTATGTCGCGGATACACTTTGTACCGACTATGCTGCCAACCATTTCAATTTCGCCTGCCCCAGCTAAAAAGTGGCAGACTTTGAGTGCCCATAACTTTTTTTTGCTGAGACAAATGACAACGTAAACGTATAACAATTGTACAGAAAGTACCTAAAAATCATTATTACAGGTTTGTCTTAGCTAGTCATGCATACAAAGATATTTATGGAACCTCAAAAAAACTGCATCGTTTATGTCGGTTATAAACTTGTTGCACCATACCATTGTTGTCCTGACAGTGAGAGGCTTACAAGTTATGATACGGATAGAAGGAGGGTTCTGTCGATCCCTTATAGTTATATCCCAAGCACGTGTTTTACAGGCGCAAGACCAGCGCTAAACATTTCTTCTATTAGTTTGCAAGTGTGCTATAACGTATGTACAATTTGCTATGTAAAGTATATGTGTATAGATGTTAAAAGATGTTTTCGCGTTGTAGTATCATGTACGTGTTTTAATTTCCGTTTTTTTCCTGCTCCTCCTGTTGTTGTTGTTGTTGTTGTTGTTGTTGTTGTTGTTGTTGTTGACGACGTGCTGATAAGCTGTATCGTGCAGATTGAGGAAGCTTCGGCTCAAATCCTTGATTAAAACGAAAGATGAAAATGTATAAAGATTAGAAAACTGTTCTGTACTTATTATGACGATCGTCACTGTCAGCATATATATAAATATTAGCTTACGTCGTTCGTCGATCAATGTCTTGTTTCGCACACACGCATCGATCCATTCTGTCGTGACAAACCGCGGTAACAGCATCCTAATGAATATATGACGAAGGCTGTCAGATATTATTGAAAAAAACCAACAAACATGTATATACAAAAATTCGTTTTTTTTACCCTTTGAATGCCTCTGTAAATTCTTGTACGCGTTCCAAATCATCTGGAGCAAATACTACATGTGTGATGCCTTCGTCGATACGATCAACAACCTCGCCCCCTCGGAATCGAATTTGCTTAGATGCCAAGGTCAACCGTTCATGCGCCTTTTGTCTTTTGACCCAATCCATATCCATACTGCTCCCATCGGGTTCTTCAGGTGGTGGCATGTCGGCCAAGTAGGCACGAACACGTAAGAACATCATCCCAGGCATCACTTGGTTTGGGAAATAGCGTTCGTGAATTTCATTCGCAAGTGTACGCTGCTTATTTGCGTCGAAGCCAATGTGTATACGCGCCATGACCTATGTCGGTGCCAAATAAAAACAAGTGATGGTAAAAATGTAAAACCAGTTAATAGTAGAGGTCACGATAACCAAATTTGCATTTAACCCCCAGTTTCTAGTAGAGTTTACCTCGCGCAAACTTTGCTCTGTGGCATCTTGAATGTATATATCACCCCATTTGTCCATCTCTTCACGGAACTTGGCAGCAGTGTTCTGGTTCGTATAAAGCATATAATTGGGTGCCAAAGGAAGAAGGTCCTGTTCTTCAACACAGTCAGCAATCCATCGAGGCAATACAACGTCTCGATCATCCTTGCTAATGATGCTATCGACTCGAGGGTCTAAAATTCATGTGCGTGTATTCAGTAAATGCAGATAAATAAGAAATTAATAACATATCAATGGCATCCCTACTTTTCGATCCAGCGATAACATGCTTCACACCATGGGCGGTCTGCAAGAACCTGCCACCGTTTTCCTTGATCATGGTCTCCAATTCGGCTTTGGAGGAGCCTTTGTCACCATTGATAACGTCTAAATAAACACACAGAAAACCTATTAACAAAAGAATAACCTCTCCTAACAATAGCCCCAGTAGTTTGTACACTTACAAAATGATAAGTCTGAGAACAATGCGGATTTTGTCTTGATGCTACGGGTATCAATGCCCTGTTGGCTGAATACGAGTTGTTTTGGCTATTTTTTACATAAGGCGAAAATTTAGGGCTAAGACTTACTATGTGATCAATTTCATTGGATCTACACATGAATTAGGATATAAAATAATGGTTTCTATTTTACCTTACGAGCCGTGATGGATGTTTTACGTCTTTTCGATTGGCCACTATATTAAAGTTTGTAGATCAGATGAGTATGCAATAATAATAGCGCTGAATACCAATAGCCCGTACAACAAGTACATCAGGAAAGAGAAAAAGAAAAACGTACTCAAAGTCCTTTTGTGTGGCTCCGCGTTTCTCACCACCACCAATCCTTCCATCACGTTTTGCTTTATTCATATCTACGAATGCGTATACAGTCGTTTAATAATTACTTGTTATCTCAGATTAGCCTTCACGGTTTCAACGTCTACTTACCACTCCAAGTCATTACGTCTTCCCATGTCTTGTCTTCTCGGAACGATACAAATCTGGGGAATCTCAGAGTATTTGTGGCACCGTACATGTCTGGAACAAATTTAGATATATGCAACTTGGATATTGCACTATTACAAGAGCCGACATTGAGCGAAACAAATACATCGACACTTACTGCCCCAAATGATTTCAGATGCCTTGACTTCTACGACGACAGATCTATCATCATAATGTTTTTTTTCTGTATAAATACGTACGTACGCAAAGAGAAAAAGTGTAGCAAGAATCATTGGATACTGTACCGTCTGTAATCCACAACCTGTTCAGGATTTTCGTTTGACTTTCGAGGATGGATCAACCACGGTGGTTGTCGTTTAGCATCGTATGGTTCGAGCTCTGCAAACTTTTCCCTGTTGATTACATACACATTCAGGATGAGAAACTGCTAATAGTGTATTCGTGAGCAAAGCGTATGTCCAAGTGAACTAACCTGAATTTATCGAGTTCATCTACAGTGTATCCTGTGCCGAGTGTACAGAAAGTCATGAACCTTTACAAATTGAACATTCAACTTTAAGTATTCGTTTCCTTCTTTGTTCCGTCAGTTGTACACCTCCAGTAAACAATCTTATAAACATATATTACTTTGGGTCTTTGTTGCCCGTGCTGTCCTCACGATCGTCACGAATGGCACAAAGGAACTGACTAAGTCGACCACCACGATGTTTGCCACTGCCATATTTTGCACCTAAATGATATACAGCAGTATTTCCAAGTTGGATTTTGTCCTTTCTTCTTTCGTTGAGAAATATAATAACTCCAATCATATTTACCAATAACAAGCAAATCGCACGTTTCTCCCAAACTATCGATATATTCGGGCTTCAGCTTGATCCAAGTGATATTCCTGGTACCAGGTTCATATACAGAGCCAGGATTCTTGATAACAATACCTTCTTGCCTAACACATGACAGCGAAATAACGATGGTAAGAACATATAAACGAACAGATAGTCAATGGTGATGACACACTATTCTTGAACAAGGATGGTACGAGAATCTCATACCGTAAGCTCATAGCGTGATCCAGGGCGTCGATGATATCTTGGGAGGTGGTTTTGGTTTCGCGAGGTAGTAGGTGGAGATATCCATGCTTTTCTGTGAGAACGTTGTTCAATATTTGAATACGGTCGCTGAGAGGATAGTCGAGCAGAGGATTGCCATTGCAATAAACGATATCAAAGACAACATCTAATGAGATATGATACGTCTTTTGATTAGTATGCATGATCGAAGGAAAAGCTTCTTTTTTTTTTCTCACAAACTGTATAGCAATTTGTAATCCTTCAATATACTCACAGCATGGATGTGCCTTGTGCGGATCCAAACTTTTGTCTATGTAAATATATCGCATAGGATAATGTTATGAGTTTCTATTGTTAGGCCGCATCGATATTTTAAATGTGCACACGTACCCTTCGCTGCTGTTTTCAAGGTACCAAAGGGCAAAAACACGTCCAGTTTCGGATCATATGTCATCATCTCTCCGTCAAGAACGAGACTATGTAGAGATCAATACCTAATTTAGCTTAACACATCATCGAAAATATCTCTTTCTAATCTTGGATTCCTACTGCCTTACCTGTCCGCTTTAAACAAGCCTTCAAGATATCCTGTGAATTGTCCATGAATGTATGTTTTACCATACATTTCCGAGTAATCCGTTGCTTTTCTATATTTATTTGATATGTCTTAATTAATAGGGATCTACATATCACATGAATAAATACCAGGCCGCTAAAAGAAACTATCAACATATTTTACCGGGAATACCATGCAAATCGTTTCGAGTTTGCATCATAGTGCATTTGCACTCGTTCGCCATCCAGCTTTTCCTCGATATAAAACTTTCCTTCATGTGCCACAGTACGTACGTCTTTGGGTACTTGCTTTTGACCCAATTGGGGTTTGAATGGCTGGAACAATCCAATGGTCTATGTTGATAGAAATGCATCAGTATTACCCCATAGAAACATTTCATCTATCCAACCCTAACAAGCCTGTATATCCCTTGGTCCTACAAGAAAGAACCTTAACTGATTTGTTGAGTCTGATAAAGGGATCCTGTAAATCCTTGCACACTTTTTCAAAGTTGCTGCAAACAGCAAACATATCCCGTGCTTGTGGATGATACACTTGCAAAACCGAATGATCCGTCATGCCAATGTTTAGGTCTAATAGGAAAAACATCATCCCGATTGTTGTGCTGTTAGGATCGACATACATATATCCTTTCCTTCCTTTTCCTCAAAATCTGTTCATTCACCATACTTTTGAGTATAATCCGGATCAACCATTTCTGTTCAGAAGCAGTATATACATTGACGACTTTTTTAAACAGCCTGACATTGGAAGCGTTGGGTTTCTCGTCACTGCAAAACGTTTGTTATACGTAAAACACGGGTTAACAGATCTTTTCCTTTTGCAAGTGACAACAGCCGTATCTCTCCCCTTCTCCTTTATATAATCTTTTGTTTCGGTTCACCTGTCGGATGTTGCTAATGTATCGAGCAACGCGTTGACATCAGCCACAGTTTGGGTTGGCTTTTGAACAGTCGATCGATCCTGGATCTTGCCAAACGCGACTCCGGCGAAATCGCCAATAGTTTTCTAAACATAAATGAACAATGGCGTTATGTTACACGAGATACAACCCCCACAGGCACACATGACAACTTTTCTTTGCTTGTCGTTATTAAGCATACTTACGACGTATTTATTGGAAGAGCTACCAGGTTGCTTGAACTTGAGCAAGTCTTGCGCGTCCGCCGAATTACGACCCAAGCCGAGTGCTTCAATGTACAGTTTGGCCAATTTCATTTCCTTGAGATTATAGCGTCGTTTGTCAAGCTATTTTTATTTCAAACGTGAAAGATTCCGAGCTTGAGTATCCATTTTTCTCCCATTGGATGGCAAATCGTAAAAGAGATTAATCTTTATTTACGTGAGGAAGCAGTAATCGCATAGCGTCGTAAACGTCGTAACCGTATTTGGAGCGCCATTCATACAGAAACCTTTCGAATCGACGTTTCTTGAGCTCAGTGCCACGCGATTCTGCGATCGTATCCATAAGCGAGCAGACGCTACTGAAAAGTGGGGAATTGTCAGTCATGGGTTAACAGTAGAATGCGGTTCGCATAAAGGAGGACAACGAAAGAATTATTGGCCAAAAGGGGAAACAGTATATCCGCAGCAGAAAAATAAAAAAGAGAGCAGGTCAGGTGATTTCCTAAAAGCTGAAGATGAGCGATCTCCATCGGTTTGATTGCCCGAAATGGCATGGGCTAGGTTTCATAAAAGGTTGGTTGAGGTAAGAGTGATTCATGCCTCTCACCTCTTTGTTTCTCTCTTTTGTGTTTTCACATCTGATCTTTTCACTTTCTTTCTCTCTCTATTTCTCTGAGAATTTGCATAGCAACAAATGTACCAGCAACCTGAACAGCATCAGTACCCACTGGATATATCCCCGTTCCAACCTTATCTGCTAGACGATCTGAACAGCAGCAACAGCACCACCACCAGCACACACAACAATGAGGATACGATGGACGACAGCGTCTGGAACTTTGACGAATTCATACAGTTTGACCTTGAGGACCCTAACGGCATGCTCCAGGTGCCGCCACCGGCTTCGCCACCATCCAACAATGTAGCCCGTCGAAGAAGTTCGTCTGTCAATACACCTTTTACCAACGTAAGCAAGCTATTCTGTTGCTTTGTTACGGCACGATTGGGAATTAGAAAAAAAAAAGCTAAAATATTTTTTCTTTTTGCAGCCACCACTGTCATTAACACATTCCCCTGTATCTTCTGTTGAAGAATCGTCACCACCCCATGGCGATCTCTTTATGGACCTCGACCATCTCGTCATACCCACTCACCCAACCGCTACCACCACCACTGCTGGTGCTCCTCATCCCCCATCAACATCGGGCGTGGAACACTTTTTAGATGCACCCTCTTTCCCAAGTCAAGAAGACGATCAAGGCTTAGTGCTAGAGCAACAACAGGTTTGGAGACTACAACATGAGCCAGACTTTGTACCCAAAGGACGACGACGGTCATGCTCCGTACCACCCACTTTCCACAGCGAACATTACAAAACACACCATCCAACACCAAACCATCATCATCATTATCATCATCCGTCCAACCAGGTCGTCTTTGCCCCCATACGAGTCGCTGCCGATTCAAGGCCACCGCCACCCATGATGATGAAACCCAGCACGCCTGTCCAGATCCAACGACTGCACCGTAGCCGAATACCAGCTGAAAGTCCGGAGCAACAGCGAGCGTCCATGGACAAACAACTGCAACGCATGAATTTCAACGATGTGACAGTGGCTGAGCTCAAACACATGCTGCGGTACTATGGCCATTCTACAACAGGTCGTAAGAGTGAATTGATTGAGCGACTGCAGCAAGAACGACAACGACTCCACAGCAGCTATGACCACCAGACTAGTCTCCAACAATAAAAAAAAGGAATTTTCTGATTGCGCTTCTCTCCTTGTGTCTTTCTTTGCAATATCTACTTTTCTCTTTCTTCCCGACACATGCAAGATATCAATGGGTCCAGAAGCATACAGCAGACTATACTGAGATGGAATACAGATGCATAACTGTTTTCAATTCCGCCCCCGCCCCAGATTTTTAAAAAGATGCTTTTAGTGAAAAAGGCAGATATTATTGGAGTGATCATGACATTAAAATAGAGTTGATCTGACGCATGAGTGGCCCGTCCGACATGATCGGCTGTACCGGGACCTGGAACAGTTTTTGGAAACTGTGCACCAACACTGGCAATGTCTTTTGCGGGGTAATAGTTGCACCCACTTGCTCGGTAAGTGAAGTAACACGTTTATCCGTCAATCCACAGGGCACAATATGGTCATACCACCCCAGATCCACATTGCAGTTCAGCGCGACTCCGTGGCTGCTTACGTAACGTTGTAGATGCACACCCAAGGCTGCAATCTTGGCATCTTGGCCTACCCACACACCCGTGTTGTCCGTTGTGTTGGCTTGTACTCCAAAGTCTGCACAGCAGTCAATGATGGTTTTTTCCAGTCGTGACACATAGCATCGTACATTAATCTGTAATTCGATCATTATTTAAAAAAGTTCTGTTGCATAATCAGCATACAAGCTATTATTTTTACCTGGTAATCGCGAACGTCAAGGATGGGATAGGCAATAAGTTGACCTGGACCGTGGTATGTAATCTCACCACCACGCATCGTCTAATAATGTATTTCGCGTTGGTTGTTACTTACTATGCGATACTTGGATATTTTACCCTATAAGCGTTTACCTCAAAATAATCAGCACCTAGACGCCGTAGCCGTTGCTCTTCTTCTAATTCGGTTTTCCCGCGAATACGTCGGCCAGCCGTGTACGTAGGCGGGTGTTGTAAAAACACAATAATATCGGCCGGATCGCCGTCATCAGCCATCAGACTACTGGTCCTTTCACCACCGTCTTGCTGCTGTTGCTTATTAATCGCATGGCGACGATTGACTAAATGTGTCTGAATCTTTAAACCGGCATCGTACGGGACTTTTTCACCGACAAGGTTCAAGAACCCAATAGGTCGGTCCGGGTATAGAGGTTGTGTTGTTGACGCTGAACAACTACTATTGCTACTGTTGTTTTTCAAGCTGCTATAGCTTCGTCGCCATAAAGGAACAGCGACGATTGAATGAAGCTGGTGTTGATGCTTTAATGATTGTCGTAGCAACAGTAACATTTCGGAAGGAACGGAAAGAAGAAAACGCAGGTATATCTCTGGCGGAGGCAAATTTGAACGATAGAAAAATTATATACACAAATCGAAACAACAGCTATATTGCTTTGTAAGAAAACATATAAAACGTGTGTGTTTGAATAAAATGTCTCTCCTTTCCTACTCTCCCTCGATCCGAAGATTACGAAAACAGAGAGAGAGAGAGAGAGAGAGAGAGAGAGAGAGAAAGAAGAAAGAAGGTGCAACAAGATATATACGGGAATGCTATGGAATAATAATAAATATAAAAACTATGCGACTTTGGCTTTCTTTGCTTGTTGTTTCTTTCCACTACTATTACTTGCTTCCTTTTCTCCTCCGCTCCCACCCTTGTTGTCGTCATCTTCATTATCATCATCTTCTGCGGGCCGTTTCGAATCACTAATAGCAGATAGCACAGTTAGCACTGATACAACACATCTATGACTATGTAGTAACTTACTTGGTATCACGCTTGGCCAAAGGAGAAGGCTTGTAATCGCGCGTCGCTGGTGGGCCTTGTGCCGGTGCTTGCGCGGTTGACAAGGACGATGATGAAGAGGATGATCCAGCGGCCGAAGACGGCGTAGGCCATTGGAACGTGTTACCCGCCGTAGGCGTGGCGGAGAAGTTCAACGGACTGGGCAGTTCATTTTGCTGATAAAACTCGGGATAAAACGTCGTGGGTGAATACAAGTTTTGAACGAATTGGGACGGCAGCGCCGAGGGTGGGCCTATACTCGCTGTGCTCGGTTCTGCTGTGCTTCTGGCAGGTGCATTGCTTTTACTCATAGTGTTGCTGTTGTTTTTAGTGTCACCAGTGTTGTTTTTGTTCGGCGTGTTGGGTCGTGCGAATTTGCTATCATCGTTAGCGGTCTTGTTGTCTTCTTGAGGTTGCTTGGGCGAGTCACCGGCTGGAATCTGGACGCTTAATTTGGGTGGTGCACGCTTCTTGCTGCCACCACCACTACCACTACTTCCACCACCGCTGCCATGGTTACTGCTGTGATGGCTTGCGGCAGAAGGTGTTGGACTAGGCATGTTGGCCGTATGTGGACTGCTCTCGGCCGTGGGTTGTTGACGCGGACTATTCATATGCGGTTGCTGTGGTGTGGTTGGTAGAGGCAGCGGCGGTGTAGCAGCGGTCGTCGTAACAGCTGCTGTTCCCGTGGGCCCACTAGCAGCATATGAAGGATGATGCTGTTGTTGATAGTGATGGGGAGGAGGAACAGGAGGATGGTGCATCATGGGAGGTGTACCCGCAGGCGCTGGAGGAGGCGGAGGAGCCGTAGCAGTTGTGGTCGTAGTAGTGTTAGTAGCACCGTATTGAACATGTGGATGATGCGAGGGCGGTGGTGGAGGCGGTGGCGCGTGCATTCCGTAGTTCATGTACATGTGTGGAGGCGGAGGTTGCATGCCATACACTTCATAGTGCGAAACTCGGTGCTGTGGCGGTGGTGGCGGTGGTGGATGTTGCTGCATGGGAGCACCATAAGGCGGGCGGTGTTGCGGCGGTGGTATGTGGTGATGCTGCTGGTGCTGCTGTTGATAGTACATGACAGGCGGAGGTGGAGGTGGTTGGGCATGGCCAATCATATGTGACCCAACTTGAGGCGCCTGTTGTGGCTGCATCGAAGGATGGTGTGGCTGCGGCTGGTGTGGCGGTTGCTGTTGCTGTTGCTGCTGTTGCTGCGGTGGGTGCGGTGGTGGAGTTGGCTGTGGAGGAGGAGGTTGATGGGCCTGCTGCTGTGGATGGTGCTCTGTTGGATGTGAGAAGGACTGTGTTGGGACAGTAGTTGCTGTTGCCAAGTCCGTTCCCGATTTTTCAGATGCCATATCATGCATATCCCCATCGCCCATATCATCCTCCATCTTGATTGCGTCCTCGTCCTGGTCCGTCGCATTGACAAACTATCCATAACGTGTGAGCTTCCTTCTTTCTCAACCGAATCAGCAATAAAAATTAACCTACGTCGAGATTGGACTTGCTTTCATGCGGCTCGTTATACTTTCGTAATTCGTTTCATCAATTCGTTAGTATATCACCCGGGTAAATAAATAAAAAAAGGAGGGGGTTGTTAACCGCAGTAACAATAGCAAGTTGCGTGCACAAGCGAGCTTACATCAGTATACTTGAGGAGAATCTTGTCAATCTCGGTACTTGCGTACTGCACCAACTTGCCGCTCGAATTAAAAATGATCAAGGCAATCTCACAATCACACAACACACTTAATTCATAAGCCTTTTTCATGAGACCTTGCTTTCGTTTCAGAAATGTGACCTGGCAACAAAATTGGGAGATTATTGAGTTTCCCTAGTTTCACACAAGGTGGCCCTGTAATCTTCTTTGTTACCTGACGATTACGATCATCCTTGATGGGTTGGATTTTGATTTTTTTACGACCCATCTGCAAAGGAGGAAGGTTACTATTTATTGTTGTTTGCGTTTTCTTGGCTCCATTCCCATTGACTTTTAGTGCATTGTCTTGGCATGACGCCGAAACAAAAAAGGGAAAAAGAGGGTAAATGAAAGTAAAAGAAGTGGAAGAAGAAGAGGAAAAGAAGTACAAGAAATAGAGCTTACAGTTTATTATGCAGTTTGGCGGCTTTCCAGTGAGTGGTGTGCGTGTGTGTGTCTCTTTTTCGCTTGTTCTTTTTTGGCTACAAACTTTTATAAATAAACAGCCGTTGTGGTATTTTTAACAAGGAAAAGGGTTCGTCGGGCTGGAAAGAAAGGAGAAGTAGAAGGAAAATAGCACGAAAAAAAATTGAGAGCGCTAATTTTAGACTACGCCCATTGGTGGGGGTTTTTTCGCTCATCATTGTTGGAGTCCCTTTCAGTAGTATGAATATATAGTAGTGAGTATGGGGGTGCTGTTTATTACATATCATTACTACTGGTGTTATCCTTAATGGCATCTCAACTGCTGTTCTAGCCCAAGGTTGTCCGTTTGCCAATCCCCTTGGCCCCTTCGCCCGACGGTAACTCGCCTGTCCGTCCAGTGACGAATTCGTTATAGATCATACTCAGTCGCATGTACTCTTCAGCCGTATTGGAGGGTCGGGTTTCTTTCAACGATTTATCCAGATGCGTTTTCGTGATGGCTGCTGCCGCATGTGCTGCTGCAGCTGCTGCTGCTGCGTCTTCCTTCTTGCTGCGCTGCTGCTGCTTCTTTTGCTTTTGTCCGCCGTGGGATGTTGACACGACACCCTTCTTGATCAGTGCCAGCTAAAAAAAGATTTTTTTTAATAAGCTTTGTTACACCTTCCCCTGTTTTTTTTTTGTCTTTCTTTCTGCCGGTCTAACCCATATAAATAACTTACACGTTGTGATATCTGTCCCTTTTCTGCCAATGTCAATGGCGGTTTAGGTGCTGCTGCTGCTGCTGCTGCTGCTGCTGATGCGCCATTGCTACCACTACTGGATTCTGTCGTCGTTGCTGCTGGTGGTACGGATGATCTGACCATCACAAAGTCGCTCATTTCGTCACCTTCTTTCTTGCCTTCTTGTTGTCTCTTTTGTTGTTCCTTGAAACTTTCAATATTCACAGCACCATGGATGGCTTCCAAATGAGCATTGTACAAAAAGCCCTGAAGATCAGCGCCGGAATAGCCCTCGGTTTTCTCAGAATAGATCTTAAGATCGACGTCGGACGCTAATGTCATTTTGCGGGACAAAGCTTCCAGAATCTAATTGAAAATTGGGATCCAGTTAACCCAAAAATGGAAACATTGCGTCTTGTTGTCTTTCCTTATATTCTCTCTCTCTCACATTACCTCTAATCGCTCATCAAAAGACGGCATGCCGCACAATAAGGACTTGTCCAGACGACCAGGACGAAGCAAGGCTGGATCGATCAAATCAGGTCGACTAATGGAAAATACGTTACAGTGAGTATCTCTTGTCGAGGGGATCACTCTAATATTTTTCTTTTTACCTTGTAGCTGCCAATACATAAACGCCATCCAAACCTTCAGCACCATCCATTTGCGTAAGCATCTGGTTAACAACACGGTCAGTAACACCGGTGCTGTCATGACCTCTGTAGATACACGATTAGTATATATTTGGAAAAGGGATATTTGAATCACTTTCAAGGATAGGCAGGGACAGTAAGAAATCAAGGTTATACCTCCGTGGCGCAATAGAATCAAATTCGTCAAAGAACAAGACACAAGGCTTAGCAGCTTGTGCCCGTTCAAACAGATCACGCACTGACTTTTCACTTGCACCAATATACTTGTTGAGAATCTCAGGACCCTTCACACTGATGAAGTTGAGGCCACATTCCTTTGCAACAGCAGATGCCAAAAGTGTTTTACCACAACCAGGATAGCCATAGAGAAGCAGACTATGTATCCAGAAAATGCGGTATTTAGTAATCATGCCAACAGATCATTCCCAGCAGCGACACGCTTATTGAAAACCAACTCACCCAGATCTGAGTCGCAAAGGACACTGTGAGAATACAGCAGAATACTTGGTGGGCCACTCGAGTGTTTCTAACAATGCCTTGCGCGTTTCATTTAGACCACCAATATCGGCCCATTGTACACCCGAGCTTTGCAACTTAACACCACGCAAAGATGAAGGAACAAAATCCTCGCGAGCCTTTTTGAAATCCTGTTGTGTTAATTGCAAAGCGGTTGTAGACGACGACGCGATTTCTGCTGTTGCTTCTGCTCCTGTCTTTTCATCGTCTCTTTTCTCCTTGATACTACGGATAGCGCCTTCATGAACAGTACGTTCAATCAGTGCCTTTAGGTCTGCTGCCAGATAGCCTTCTGTTTCAGATGCTACTGCAACAAAGTCGATCAGTGGTAGACTTCGTTGCAAGATCTCAGGTCCGTTTGCCATGATGGTTTCCATGATCTAGTGCAGAAGAGAAATTATATCAGAGGTTCTTTCGAGGGAACAAAGAAGAGACTTTTGTATAATTACCTCTTTACGCTCGTCTCGCGAGGGTGGATTAAGATGTCTCAATTCGGTAAATACGTGGTTTCCAATAAGCGTTGGATGCAGCGACTGCTGTTGATGTGATGTGGCAATAATCATGATCTGGTGTCGCTTGGTCATCTTGGAAGCCGTTCGCAGAAACAGCTCAGCAAGGTGGCGAGATCGAGTAGAGTCCGCGTGCTAACCCATATGAATTACCGTATTAGAAAGTGATCCTTTTCAGTTGGAAAGTAGCGTCCGTTTACCTCAACTTCAGCTGGAATAAGGCGGTCGATGTCATCGAAAAAAAGCAAGGACGGGGCGTGCCATGCTGCTTCGTCAAACCATTGTTGTAACAAGTCTTTGAACGTTGGCACGCGTTCTTCTGCTACTTCTGCGCAGTTGACCTCACGGGTATCTTTTATACAATGGACCAGAATGCCGTTATTAGATGCTAATCTACTTAATAGATGTCGCCCTCGCAAACCATCTTCACTGCCAATATATTGATTGACTTGAGAAGAGGAGATAGACTTACAAATGAGCGCCTTGGGATCACAGTGTAATGAATGGATCAGCTTTTTCACCAAACTCGTTTTGCCTGCACCATGTGCACCGGTAACCAGAATGCCACCGCAACCAGGTACAGACAGCGCCTGTTTCAAGTCCTTGTCGGCGACGTTGGCCACGGTGTATTGATGGATCTTTTCATAGAGCTTGTTGACACCACCCAACACGATAGGTTGCTCAACACTGCTACTAGATGACATTTCTTTTCAGCTCCAAATCTTCCCTTTTCTATACAAGATTTTGTGAAAATGGTAAAAAGTATACCTTTTAACTTTGGACGCTTCTTCCAGACCCGATGTCACAATATCCTCTCCAATTTCGACTTGTAATCCCTTGATCTGAGACTTGGCAATGATAACATACTCACTGATTGTATCGCTGCTTTGCGGAGACCCCGTTGCATTCATACCGCCATTCAGACTTGAAAAGAGGCCTTTCTTTTGTCCAAATTGGACAAGAGATGAACAATGCTGCTGATTTTCTTTATCCTCTCCTAGATTTGCTGTGTAAACAGTGCCTTGTGTTACAATGATCTTGTCATTCGGACTCTTGTCAAGCCAATCTGTGGGGAAAAAGAATTTCACGTGAATACGTTTTTGACAACGAATCCAAATCATTGTTTTTCTTTTTTTTTACCTCGGAAAGATTGGATCAATGCATCATTTCGATCTATCTTTTCTTGTGCCTGCTTTTGAGCATGGGCATCCAAACCAAGTCGTAATGATGAGTGGTTGGCAGCAGCAGGCGATACTCGTTGGCGTAGGATAATTGACCCCAATGGACTGTTCTTCATGGTCACGGTGGCAACTCTATTATGAACACGTTCCGATGGTGAGCAATCAATCAAACCCGTATTGCCTTCCATATAAACACATCCTTCTTTTACGTACTTTACAGTATCAAAGTCCTTAATTTCCAGCGTATGTCGAATCGTTTCATCTACATATACATGATGTCGAGGCACAGCCGAGTTCAATACCACGGGTGCATACATTTCCTTTGCTGGAGCAATCGAATGATCCCCATGACCATGCTCTTGTCCCTCTCCACCAGCGGCACCCATTGACGCATCCTTGCTGTCATCTCCGGACGAGCCTGACTTTTGACGGACGAAGCCGGGGGTGACCTTGGAAACACACACCAGTTCTGACCCTTTAACATCGCCAATTGAATCCGGGTGCACCATAACGGGGGCCAAGAGGTCAGTAACAGCAACACCCAATGGCAAGTTGCGCAAATAGACATGAGGTGCTGCCTTTTGCTGTTTCGTCAAGGATGCAGCGACCTCGGCTGCTGGTTTGGGTTGTTTTCTGACTTTTGGTGCGACAATCACTTCAGAATTCGTATTTAGCTTGACTACTGGCACCTTGGGATCCAGTTCGGCTATCCGTTTTGTATATTTTGGAGGTTAGAAAGTTGGGTTCGAGTCAGATCTGGTTCCCTTACATAAAGTTTTAACACACACACGCAGTATATAAACTCAAATACACACACACCGAGAACTTACCAACGCGAAGACGGACCAGCGTTCGTCCATGGATCCATACGCTCATCAATTGGTTATTATAGACCGCTCTAATTTGTCCCAACAAGTTCTCCTCCACGTAGCCAGCATGAAGTTCCTGCATACAGTGCATTATTTTTTTATTGTTGGTGACCAATTTCTATGTGCTGTCAACTCTTTCTTTTTTCTTCTTACCAAGATTTCCCAATCGTCTTCGGTATGTGGCTCGACGTGTACAGACGCACAGTCCGGTACATTACGACAGAATTCCACATCGATCTAATAATGAAGCAAAACCCGAAATGGTGTAAGAACACTCAAACACGCACAACACATATACGCTCAATAAAAACGTGTCAACCGCCCCAACTTTTTTTTTACCTTTTGACCTTCAACCAAACCAATAGCTTGTCCAACCTGTGGATCCATTTCTAACACTTCGAGCTTACTGTTCTGACCGTGGGTGAACACGGCATTAGGTGGTAATGGTTTGGAAGCCTCGCCTGACCATCCACAATACGTCTTTTTCTTATTACTGCCGTCTTTAATCGTCGACCAGCTGATTTCTAAAATGACATTTTGTGGCAACTATTATATCAAAAAAGAGACGGGAGAATATTGAGTCAGTTGTGATTACTTGCACTTTCTGACAAAGTTAAGTTCTTGAAAGGAAAAAGGGAGTTGAGGGGGAGAGAAACACTCGTTTCTATATTGTTACCTTGCGCTGGTCCAGCAGCGCAGTAACCCACTGTCCAGGTAAATTGACCAGACATGTGCGAATAGGTGTGAATTGAACAATTAGCTGTTTGGGCATTTAAATTAGAGTAGTAATAGTAGTATCAGAAGAAAAAAAAAGGAACCAAAGGTAAAAGCATAAGTTTGTCCATTATAAGAAACATCATTTGTCATTCGTTTCGGACTTCCGTTGCCGGGCGGCAGTGCTCCGCGTGAGAACACCGGGTGTGGGGTAATTTTGCTGATGCGCGGTATATTTCTATTTTGCCGTGTCACTGACATCTTACATCCTACACCAGAACTTGGGATTCTTTAGGTAACAGAATCAAAGTATCCAGCGAGATAAGCTGGATAAAGGGACCTTCTTTCGACGCTACCAATGCTAATCACCAGCTAGCTGGTCGAAACTGCAACTTATGATCGAGCCACTTAGTAAGGAAATATACAGCGTCTCTCTTGGCTATTGCGCAGTACTCGCTATTTTGATTACAGGTTCTTGCTCTTGATGGAGTGCTTATCTCTAAAAATTGAAGCTACCATTGTAATATTAACATGTCATGTAGAGGAGCAGATCAGGTTTATTGTCAATAAGATCCATTGATATACACCATTTTATGCGAACTTGGTGAAATAGAGAGTACTATGATATAAGATATTTACAGTAATTCGGTTTTTAATGACTTATCCTTTGACTGATACATAATGTTTTTTGATCCATCTCAAACATGCTGAGAACGATATGATACTGCTGTGATATAAGAACTGCAAAAAGCACATCCTACCACATTATGATAAGTACACATGCTTTTCTATTCTCCCCGCAATAAACTATGAAGAACCTGTCAAATTATATGTAAAACAAGTTTACAGTCTGGAATTATTTGCTTAACATTAGAATCACTGTTGCAGCACAAGTTGCATGAATGTCATTTCCATATCCGTTATTACACTTATAAGAATTGAAGACAAGCTCACTTTTATTAGTATGCAAAAAAATATACTGCTTCATTGCTATGACTACTTGTACATACTGAAAATCTTGTACACGAATAACTTAAATATTGAGCATCATTATGAGTTAATACAGCCTCTCTATCCCATGTCTTTCTTTTAATCCTCAGGATCGACCGCTTACTTCTTTTTTTCCTTCGTACAGTATGATATCCCCTTTCTCGGCGGTCGATGCTGCTGATGACGCTGCTGTTGCTGTTGTTGTTGTTGTTGTGAGTTGAGCTGATGACGACGACAAAGCCGCAGACGAAGAGGATGTTGTTACTGGTGGTGTGTTTCTTCCGCCTTGTAGAATCAACCGTATGTATTCAGAAGCCTCGGCAAAAAGCTGGTTCTTTCGCTGAGTGTAGATATGATAGTCAGCAAGGGGGGTCGTCCGGGAGTGATACAGGATAAAGTCCATATCATTGGTTAAATTAAAAAGGTTTTCCAAAAACTGGTAGCGATCACTGATCATTGATAGATTTTTGTTAGCGATTTCGATATCTTCATTGGAGAGATCGATGACTGCAGTCAGAGTGGCCAACCTACAAAGTTGGTCTATTACATGTACAAGATGTTTACTTGCGAGTTGGTTTTCTTGTCCTTCCTCGTCACGTAGTATATAACAATAGCATTTTGTCTTGGAATATATCATATCAGCTGTACACAGTGGATTATCAGTGGTACGGGTTGTATAATCTACTGTGACAATTTAGAAACATGTTTAACAACACTATGCCTGGATGTTTCTATACTCTCGGTATTTAACTCTCAGAGAAAAAAAAACAACGACGCACTCTTTTCATAAGAATTGGAACCGTACAAATCGTTTGGAAAGATGAATACAGTACATGTCTGCCACTTCTAAACACTCAGTACTGTACGATGATAGAAAAGAAACTACTTTTTACCTGCTGCTAGTCCTGCCGCGTACGTAGACAGGGCAGCAAATATGTACCCATCGATGAAGATGCATCATCTGACGGAGCAATATCCACCGCCAGATAGGTTAATCCTTTGTGCTCATTATTAGTTTAGTGCTCTTGTGTGTTACTAACAATGTCAAATATTTCTGATTGGAGGCCATTTTTGGCGTGGAGCGACGCATGGCAGATTTGTCTTTTATTCGATGTTATGTAAAGCAGTCGTAAGCTTATCGAAAAGGTAGGACTTCTCTTCAGATCTCGGTTACTCGCTGTATGTAAGGATACAATGACTATTTGCTGTAGCTATGCATAGTAGCCGCTGGTAATAATATGCCAGTAATACAGAAGAGTATATAAATCTCCTGTAAATGGTCAGGTAAGGTAACAAAGCGATAATGAGGGAACTGCCGATGGAGAAGCTAAGATGAATAACCCTATTAATCCATGGTTGTGTTAAATTAGCACATAGTACTAGGCCAATAAGCATATATGGCATTGTTGGCTAATAATCTAACCCATCCTCTTCCACAGGCAGCATCATCTACGATAAACCTGCTTGTGCCTTGAATTCTGTTTTCCAAAATTTAGTGTACCACGTGCGTTGTTTTCAGTCATCGGGTCATTGCTCATACGTAATATGTGATCCGAGTTTACCCCGCGTATGTGCACTCGTACGCACTGCTTTGTGCCGTGTTCTTTAGAGAGAAATAAGTGACGCCAGATGTAAAACAGTTACCTAATAGCTAATGGCAATATACGCGGCCGATCATGCCGAGCAAATAGGCGGTGGTAATAGACGAACATTATTTAAATCGGCGCCGTGATCAGTACTCAAGGAAGGTTATTTATACAAGAGTGTGTTCGGAGAGTACTTTAGATGACGACTGTTCGTGGGAGTGGCGGGGAGCGGGCTGCTTGGGATCAGCGGAATTTCACACCTATTCCAAGACAGAAAGTATATTCATCTGTCCCTGGCGGTGCGAATATACAAGCAATTTTGGTTTCGGATAGCCGGGGCAGCAGTGGGTTGACACATACAGCAGCAGCAACAAGCGTTTCTTGGTACAGACATAGCATTGTGTGATGCCAGCATGATGCAAAAGAGCAACTGCCACAGTGATGATTAGTAATAAAAGACACCTGTTGACAGAAGCGCTAGAAAGAGAGACTTGCCATATGCAGTACTTTAGTTCTGTTGTAATCGTCATAAAGCCGCTTCAAGTGCCCAGCCAATCGATGGCCCGATGGGTACATAATACGGTAATCATATGCCAAAACATTATCCTGCGAAATTTTCAAGTCACCTTTCTGATTCATGTGAAAAATAGGTTGTAAAGAGAGACACTTGTCTCCCTTTCCCCTCTTGCTCCACACTTTTCTTTTCTTTTTTTTTTTCCTCTTGATTTTTTTGGTTCTAGAGGTTTGTTCTTACTACGATGAACAGTTTTCCTATGGTGTCTCTATAACCTCGCTTTAATAATAATGATAATAAAGTTTACAGAATGGACGTACTAGAAGCCATTGCCCTGAATCCCAAATACCACGATGTCCTTACCATCTTGAAAGGTTTCCGTAATGGTATTGTCTATGGTACTCGAATCCGGTTCCCACATGCGCTTGTCATGGCCTTTTTGTTCAAGTCTGGAACGTAAGTACCCGTCGCAGCTGTTATACGCACCACAAGAATAGATGGTTTACTCACGAAAAGAACCCTGGGGGTATTGTTAGTACAATGGATAAGTTCCGGTACGTCTTTAGAGCAACCAAGCAACACGCACAGAACCTGGGTACGTTTGCGACAATCTACAAGGTGGCCATGTTTGTGCAGAAAAAGTTGAATGGAAACAAGCAGGCGGATATACACACATTTGTTGCTGGTCTCTTGGGTGGCTATTTTGTATTCGGCGAGAATAATGCCATCAACCAACAGGTACAACACAGAGCTATCTTTCTCTTGGCATGTGATAAGAGTAGGGCTATGTGGGTCAGAATGACGGATATGACGACGGCATAGTGTGCTATATGCGGGGAGGGAATTTATAGACAAGTGGACTAAACGGAAACGTGATTGGCCCAAGATTGTCTTGTACATCTTTGCCCGTGTAGCGATTGCACTCGTCAAGGTGCCTGTCAAACGACAAGTGATCGATGCACCTCAACACACATACCCTGTCTTTGCAGCAGTAAGCTGGGGCCTGGTCATGTACCTGTTCCACCGTGACGAAGACACCCTCCAACCCTCGCTTCGTGCATCCATGCAATATATCTACCGCGACTCGGATTCCTGGGATTCCCTTCGTACTTTAATATGGCACAACAAGTAAGCGAGCGATTTTTCCCTCGTTTCTGTCAATACAATATAATCCGTCATCACTAGCAGCAAACACCAGCAATCGCACCCATCACCACCCACGACCGCCAACGCTATATCGTCAATCTATATAGATTATAGAGAATCCCCCACAGCCTATCTCCTCAACATGCACACACACATACACACACACGTTATATAGTTCTTTCCTCTTTTGCCTCTTCTCCTTTCTATCTACAACGTACATGTATCAACCGATCGCACCTTTTTATATATTATACAAATCAGACAAGATCTTTTTTTGTTGAACTACTACTGCTACTACAACTACCACTACTATTACTGTTACTCCATTCCTGTCACAACCACCAGATCGTTCGACATACACTAAAAAAAACACAACCCTAAAGAGCGCTTAACGGGTCAACAGTAGCATCCGCAACCCTTATCGCACGGGAAAGGAATACGAAAAGAGCTTGAAAAGGAAACGTGGGCTGTGGCCAAAAAAAAATTGGTTGTTGCGTTGGTGGTGATGATGTGAGACAATTGAGTAGTTTAGTATTGTGATTTGAAAATCACGACGCACAACAGGCTCTACGAGATTATTTTCACTACCAGTACTACTACTACCGTTACTACTACTACTACCAAGCACATACTAAATTGTGTGTAGTGCTAAAACCTTGTTTCGCAATGGCCGGGGGGAAGGAGGGAAAAAAAAAACAAATGCAGTGTGACATGTATGAAGAACGACAACCAACAACAATAACGCCAGCAGATCGCGTTTGATACATAAATAACATGTATCCGGCTGACATGATGGACCGACGAATCCTTTGCGTGCTTTGCCTTGCTTGCTCCACCTCCCTAACGATGTATATCGTCCCACTAGTCTCATGTTGCGGATCTTGTTTTACGCATCCGTTCGTGGACTGTAGTACATGGCTTCAATACACTTTTCGTGTCCGGATGGCTATGTAGATGCAGAAAAAGGAAATGGCAAGAACCAATTATTAGTACGTACCGCCCGCCCAGTGCACCGACCATATCATACCCGACGACACCAACTCAAGGACACGTTCTGGTGTCTTCCACAGCGAATTGAACCACACCGTTGTAACCTCCATCATGTTAAACTCGATTATAACAGATCGATACTGCTTTGTAATACAGTTCTTCATGTTGGGCTCTAAGAAAAGCAAAAGAAGGAAGGAAGGAAAAGGACACACATATACACAGCCCACACAACACAAATTTTTGTTGCGGTAACCAATCTTTCTTGTCTGGCTGGAAACCTACCACCCCTCTTTTCCTCTCTCTCTCTCTCTCTCTCTCTTTTTTTTTTCTCTCTCTCTCTCTCTCTCCTCTCTGCTCCCCTCTTTACTTTATTTCTTTTGGCCATCTACGATCCCACTTGTATATAATCTTGTACTAGTTGTTGCTGTGCAATATGGGTTCTGCCGACTTGCTCCAGCTTGTCAAGTCAGTGCATCAGCCTGTGCACATTAAGGAATATGCCGGGAAGACGGTTGCGGTAGATGGTCGTCGCGGCAGCGTGGTGTGGCATTCCCTTGTTTCTAGTGATTCCGTTCACGGTGTCGTCGACAATGGCGGCGACAAGAACACGAATATCAGCACTATTACGCCACTGTCCACTGACTCTACTAATAACGACGACGACGACCGCGATAAAAACGACGATAACAATAATAACAACAACAACGATAAAACCGACAAGAACGACGACGACGACGACGATGACAACCATGACAATGACGAAACTCTCAATGACAATGAGTGCGTGTCTTTTTTGCTCTAGTTTTTACGCAGCACTGACGAATGAAATTCTAATTACGGTTTTAACTTGAACTACTTTGAACAGATCAGCAAAGGGCGCATTGCTACAGCAACTTGACATTCTGCGGTCATACGATGTGACGCCTCTTGTTGTCGTGGAAGGCAACGTATTGCCATGCGATAAAAAGAAAACCAAGGGGTTAGTGTTTGTACACACGCATACTACATACATATATGAACATATACATGAAAGTATACGCAGCCCAACATCTTGCTAATAGATAATGATGCTGCTTTCACACACGCATATACACCCACTCTTTTTCTTTACATACATGAAACACAGCGGTAAAAGCGACGATCACGAGAACATGGACAGTGGCAATGACAATGAAAAAACCATGCAAGAACAAAAGGATGCGTTCTTGAAGGTAAATCTATATATATATAAACTACCTGTCCTCCCCTTCCCTTTCCCCCGTATCTCTGCTTCTACATCTTGTGGCACCCACTCACGCGCCCGCCCGCCCGCCCACACACACATACACACACACACACACACGCACAGTTGTCACCCGCGTCGCTCTCGTCTTTCTTGTTTTATTGATATCAGTGTGATCATATCATAGCACCTGGACAAAGAAAAGATCGAGTACATCCAAGCACCCTTTGAGTCCGGAGCACAGCTAGCTTACTTGATCGAAACGAAGCGTGTCGAGGCGGCACTGTTTGTCGACACAAATGAAGCATCATCATCAGCAGGAGACGGTATTGCGTTCGGATGTCAAGTGACGCTGTTTGGCTTGCAAAGCGATGGCAGTGCAACGCGAGTACGGCTTTCAGATCTCACCTGCGGCGGTGCAAACAAAGAAATTGAATTACGCGATTGGAGTCTGAAATCGGTTGGCGAGCTATGTCTGATGTGCGACTGCGCAAATGTCCAAGTGGAACGTGCTCACTCCCTTTTTGTCAAGCACAAGAAAAATATGCGTTTAGTATGCTTACTCCAATCCGTTTCTTTTTTCTTTCTTTTTACCACCCTCGCACAAAGCGTACACGCACCACACGCCTACGTACATGTGTGTGTGAGGGTACCCCACCACTTTTCCTACTCCTTCCTTCCTTGTTGCTTTTCCCGTTTATAATCGTCCACACCTCTTTAGCAACAGACATCCCCTCATGAGAAATACGCTAACCTGGATATTCAATTAGGCACTTCAAGAAGCAGTTGACAAAAGAAAAGATGTTGAAACGATCTACAAGCGCATGGTTTATCGCTGGTCACAAAAGGTCTATGACGACAAGTTGCGTCGGAACGTGTCTTGGCACAAGGATCCTGCACTCAAGACCAAAACCATCAACAAGACAGCAACAGCATCCACAAACACGCCATCATCGGACAAAAAGACGGTAAAGACCATCCGACTGCATCAGGACAACAAGGAAAACATTCCCGTACGTATTTCAATTCGTATATAATTCGAGGAACATCTTTTGAAATCTGCTAACACACATGTATACGTTGACCTAATTATTATTAGCCCTGGCTAAATCGGACAACACAAGAAGCCACGAGCCAAGCAATCCATCGAGACAATCCAGAACCACCCCAGCAGGCACCAAAAGTCATCGCTGCAGAGCAAATCATCAAAACCGCTGCTGCACCTTTGGCTGCTAAAAAAGACAGCCAAATCACTGCTGAATATTGTCTGCACCAACAACAACAACAACAACAACAGCGACACGGGAAGCTTGCGGATAGTTCATCCAAGGCAAAGGCACAATTGACAATGCCGTTTCGTCCGAAACTGGTGGACAAAAAGCGCAAGAGCCTCGACGGAATCGACAATGAGAACTCGCCTGCCGGCACGCGCGGTGACGACACGGTCAGTAACAAGAAGCGCGGGTCCCAATCGTTGCCGTTGCGGCCGCGTTTTGGTCTGTCCGATAGCTCGAATCGTCGCCACTTGTTTTAAAATTGGATTTTTATGCTGGAGGCGTTGTTGTTCGACTCACGGTCTCTAAAAGCACGCCTTCTTTTCTTTTCTCGTTACATCTTCTTTATACCATACGAACGCCCAAAAACATCCCCCAAATAACGCTTACATACAGAAGAAAACAAGCACCTTTTTCCCTCTCTCTCTCTCTCTTTCTTTTTACTTACATACACAGATATATATCATATACTCTTTTGTTTTTCCCCCTACCTCCCCACGCTTCAACCCGCACTTACTATAACATCCACCCGCCAACAAACAAACACATTCACAAACGGTTTTTTCCAAATATAAAAAAACTGTAATTATGTTTTTTTTTCTTTTTTTTTTGTTTGTCATCATCATCATCATCATCACATCATGCTTCATTGTTTGCTTTCCTTCTAACCCTCCCTAGTATCAGATTGTTGTTTGCATTGTTGGGTCATAAAGGGCGATCAACCGCAGGATAACTGGTTCAGGTACACCACTTGGTGCGGGAATTGAGAGGGATGCATATATTACATTTCTAAAAGCAAATTTAATAAAAGTTTATCTTCATCTATCTTTGTGAATCGGGAAAGATATGTGCGTTGGTTCTCCCACGCCAGAGATTACATAACAAGATCAAAGCAGTACATGTACAGTCATTTCAAGAAATGAAGTCGCTGATTTAGAGTTTGATGTCGTGCAAGAAATTCCCGTGTCCATCAATGATGTCGATTGAGCCAACAACGATGGCGTTGGTGAAGCTTGTTTATTATTAGTTGTCGCTTAGTCATTTGCCAAACTCTTGGCATCTCATCTTTATAAAGGAAACCTTGGCAATTTTCTTATTTTTCCTTTCTCTTTCTCAAATTTCATACTGATATTGAAAAATGAGCATGAGTTTTTTTTACAAAGATGGACAAGGGCATGTTGTTAATGAGAATGGAGTTGACCCATTGGATCTCGTTATTGATGAGGACCTATTTGCTATTGAAACGATAAGTTCTCGTACTCAATTTTCAAGGAATAAACCTCCTGAAAGACCTTGTAATCTCGTAATACACCCAGTTACGGATAAGACAAACACTGAAGATATTGATATGGAGTTATGCAGCAAGCGACGCTATACAGTTTACTCTAATGAAGACAAGACTAGATTTTTCATTTATTTTTCAGCAAATGCTTGAATGCTTCTGCTACTGCGAGAATTAAGTATTCACATCCGAGCAGCTCAGAGATGGGTCAAACGTTATTATGAGGATCTGGCGGAGAGCATCTTCGAAAAGGTCGGCATCGTATCTTTGGGGAGGAGCATAAGCAGTTTCTTTTAAATTATATTGATGAGTATCCTTCTGCTGTCGTACCAGAAGTAGCAGAGAGTTTAATGCAAAACTTTCAGGGCCTTGATGTTTCTCGTAGCACTATTATAACTTCATGACAACTGAGTGCAATCTATCTTTTAAGCAGGCACAATTCCAACCTGAAATAGCGAGGAAAGAATTCAACAAAGGTACGATTGGGTACAAAAGTGGCAGCAAACTGATTTGGATTTCATAGTGTTCCACATCAATTTGAAACGGGGTATGGCTTGGTCAAAGAAGGAAACTCCTGCAATAGTTACAGTAACCACGACAAAAGCGAACACAACATCGATTTTAGGTGCCATATCTGCCACCGCCTCAATTAATGTTAGTTTGAGAGTTCCAAAGCGTATTAAAAAGAGAAAGTCTGGACGCGAAACTGGCGGTTATAGCATGGGAACAGTGACGGGACATTATTCTGAGCTTCTTAAAAGCTACTCTTGATGAAATGGACAAGTATCCAGGGATGAAGGGGCATTATTATCTTGTCATAGATAATGCCCCCATCCACAGTTTAGCTGATATGTATCATATAGAATAATATATTCACTCTCGAGGATATCGATGTGTGTATCTTCCTCCGTATTCTCCAGAGCTGAACCTTATTGAGCAATTCTGGTCAGTTGTCAAGATTAAAGTTAAGCGAAATAAATCCCTGAAAAAAAAACACTAGTAACTAGTAGGATTGCTGAAGCTTGCGATAGTTTATATTCAACTGACTTCAAAGGCTTTGTTTCTCATTCTGCCGAGTGTTTTTGCAGGTGTCTTGACAAAGAAAGGCTATAAAGTAGCAAACCAGCTGAAGAAAAAAAGAAAAAGTAAAAACGGGTGTGTCCTATAGCGGGTGGATCCATGCACGCCAAAATAGCTGCCAGTCGGTGCATCCAGCACACAAAAAATAATGTCAAATGAAAGTCTCATTTCACTCCCACAGTTTCTTTTTATGGTGCATCCCGTTTATAATCGCAAAAAAGTGAACCCTCATCAAAGATCAGTGTGGTAAACCACACTACTTTGAGATTGATCCGGACAACTCAACCCACTCCGCCGTCTTCGTAACCATTAGAACGCAGTAGAGAGAACACCACACACACGGTTGAATCAATTATTACATAATTAGCACCATATCGATAATCTCTCAAACATGGATTACCAATCGAGAATAACTCAGGACCAACCATTGTATACACATTGTCCTATTCTCGAGTTAGTCAGCACTTCCTTTGAATCTAGCTTATCTGAGTTGAGCGAAGTGTACCTGTCAAAGAGCGGATACCAATTCCAGCACTGACAAAGGTGAGACTTCGCCAAACAAGGAACACACTGATCATAGCAAAGATGACTCTTTACAATCGGAAGACAACGTCCATTATCATAGCCGACAAACTCAACCTTCCCATCCTTCTTCATCTTTGAAACATCCGAAATCCGGCATGTCCGCGATCTATTCATCATTCATCCAGACGGAAGTCTAGACACCATCTTCAACAGTATATAAAGGGTTGTGAATTCATTCAATGAAAATCATCTAATATTTGACTCTCACTGTATTTCATATTGTCTTTTATTTTTATCTTTCACTCTTGTTACTTATCCACAACCCACGTTTATCACAATCAGTAAGTTAATGCTTTGCTTATTTGTTGTTTGAATATCTTCTCTAGCATCTTTAGAATAGTTATTGAACTTGGGTTTACTTATTTTGTTTGTAAAAAAAAAGTTATCAGCCATCAAAGTTGGCTGCTTTTGCTAGTTTTTGGCTGAGGTGGTATAAATTTGAAACACTGAAGTTTATGCCGGATTCGAAGCCAGGATCGTTCTCAGCCAATAGAATTGCGTGCCGTATTTAATGTCTTTGCTAGTAAAGGTCAATAATACACAGGTTTGCATTTCTTAACAGCACCGCTCTTGTATTTAACGTGCAGTTAAATAAAATTGGACCTTGGTCCTCTATAAAATAGAATAATAATACACAGGTATTTTTCTGTGACCAGTCCATGACTCTGTCAGAAAATTTGGCTGTGCATTTTGTGACCTAAGTGACCAGTAAAGCAGATAGTGTACATTGAGGAGACATACAGCCGCGATATGTCTGGAGAAGAAACGGATAAAGAGGTCCAAAAAAATGAAGTCGCATAGGCGCATAGGCATAACAATATAAAGACGGACTTTAAAACATCAATTGAAACATTGGCAATTATAAACAGGATGCACCATATTTCATAACTTTTGTGGTAATCATGGCAACAAGTGATGAAGAAACTGTGGTCGCCCCTGAAACAAGTTGTAAAAATAAATCAAAGAGATCTGTATCCGACCTGTCTGAGGATGAAGCTGAAGCTACTGAAGACAACGAATTTCGTTGTTCCTTTTGCCCTGCTGTATTGACCAACAAGTTGGAATGGAAACAACACCAGTGTCGCAAACATTTATCAGTTGTTAATGTCACACTTGGCAATTGTAAGAACTGTAGATTCCTATTATTCGCCTGTGTATACATGTAGTTTTGCACTTCCAGTGCTCAAGCTCAGGTTGATTGACACCTCCTTTGTCACCAAATCAAAATCAGTAGTGACCCGTCAACCCGAGTTTTGACCCGACCCGTCCAATTGCGACCCCTAGTTATGACAAAACAAAGCAAGATAAATTTCTGGCGATATTCGAAGAACCAAATCACTGAACGTCAACTCATGTACAAGTGTTCATTATCAGTGTCATCCTTGCGCCAATATACATCTGGTTTCAAGCACCCCCGTACCTATGCCACGTGGCGAGCAACACTAGACGGCCTTGATAATGATCTTCTACAACCAGCAACAATCTTTACCATCGCTGACGTCCCAAATATTCAGGGATACGGGGTTTCGGACATGTCAATGGCGAAACCAGCAAGCCTGGTCCTCCAAACGATCGCAATAGCAGTGATGACGGAACGCCCACTTGAAAACAAGGATATTGAGAAAATCATTGGCTCAAGGGAAGATGCCATGTCACGCGCGTTATTGGCGCAATTGCAGTAGTCGCGACATGATCTGGACCCCATCCATATTGCCCCTTTCCTGTCACCGATTGTCAAATCTGCAGCCAGTGTCTTGTCATCCGCCAACCAGAAAATCAAGACACATGTCGAGGCCAAACTGCAGACATTGTTTGGCAATCAAAATTAAATAAAAAGAAATGGAAAATCAAATCAGTATCTTTTTTTGTGCTGGATCCACCGACTCACAGCCATTTTGGACTGCGTGGACCCACCCGCTTTTACTTTTTCTTTTTTTCTTCAGCTGGTTTGCTACTTTATACAGTGGTTCCCCGTTTAATTTCAACCTCAAAGGGGGTCTATAAAGTGTTGAGACTACTGAGGGTTGACACAAAACGAGGGTGATTCAAGCAGTGTTCTATGCTTAAAGGGGGTATAGAAAAAAGTTGAAATAACTGAGGGTTTATCTTATTGAGAGTGAAATTAAACAGGGATCCACTGTAGCCTTTCTTTGTCAAGACACCTTCAAAAACACTCGGCAGAATGAGAAACAAAGCCTTTGAAGTCAGTTGAATATAAACTATCGCAAGCTTCAGCAATCCTACTAGTCACTAGTGTTTTTTTTCCAGGAATTTATTTCGCTTACTCTTGACAACTGACCAGAATTGCTTAATAGGGTTCAGCTCTGGAGAATACGGAGGAAGATACACACATCGATATCCTCGAGAGTGAATATATTATTCTATATGATACATATCAGCTAAACTGTGGATGGGGGCATTATCTATGACAAGATAATAATGCCCCTTCATCTCTGGATACTTGTCCATTTCATCAAGAGTAGCTTTTAAGAAGCTCAGAAAGATAATGTCCCGTCACTGTTCCCATGCTATAACCGCCAGTTTCGCGTCCAGACTTTCTCTTTTTAATATGCTTTGAAACTCTCAAACTAACATTAATTGAGGCGGTGGCAGATATGGCCACCAGAATCGATGTTTTGTTCGCTTTTGTCGTGGTTACTGTAACTATTGCAGGAGTTTCCTTCTTTGACCAAGCCATACCCCGTTTCAAATTGATGTGGAACACTATGAAATCCAAACCAGTTTGCTGCCACTTTTGTACCCAATCGTACCTTTGTTAAATTCTTTCCTCGCTATTTCAGGTTGGAATTGTGCCTGCTTAAAAGATAGATTGCACTCAGTTGTCATGAAGTTATAATAGTGCTACGAGAAACACTAAGGCTCTGAAAGTTTTGCGTTAAACTCTCTGCTACTTCTGGTACGACAGCAGAAGGATACTCATCAATATAATTTAAAAAAAGCTGCTATGCTCCTCCCCCAGAATACGATGTCGACCTCTTCGAAGATGCTTCCAGGATCCTCATAATAACGTTTGACCCATCTGTGAGCTGCTCGGATGTGAATACCTAATTCTCGCAGTAGCAGAAGCATTCAAGCATTTGCTAAAAAAATAAATGAAAAAATCGAGTCTTGTATTCATTAGAGTAAACTGTATAGCGTCGCTTGCTGCATAACTCCATATCAATATCTTCAGTGTGTGTCTTACCCGTAACTGGGTGTATTACGAGATTACAAGGTCTTTCAGGAGGTTTATTCCTTGAAAATTGAGTACGAGAACTTATCGTTTCAATAGCAAATAGGTCCTCATCAATAACGAGATCCAATGAGTCAACTCCATTATCATTAACAACATGCCCTTGTCCATCTTTGTAAAAAAAATTCATGCTCATTTTTCAATATCAGTATGAAATTTGAGAAAGAGAAAGGAAAAATAAGAAAATTGCCAAGGTTTCCTTTATAAAGATGAGATGCCAAGAGTTTGTCAAATGACTAAACGACAACTAATAATAAACAAGCTTCACCAACGCCATCGTTGTTGGATCAATCGACATCAGTAAAGGACGACATCAAACTCAAAATCAGCGACTTTATTTCTTGAAATGACTGTATGTATGTACTACTTACTACCCGCTCTGTGCTAATCCTTTTTCCCTTCCTATTGAAACTTAGCCTTGAATTACATGCTAGCTAGTTGTATTTAATAACAGTATGATAGCGCAAAAGATGCGTGGGTTCTTAAATGCCAGTATCCATCACAACAGACGCGTATGAGCTGTTTGCCTAAAATAAGCTTTGTGTCTGACAGTAAAGGACACCCGGAACGTCGGCCCGATGTTCCGATGACAGTCACTCGAGCGAACCGAACACCATTTTTTTTTATTTCCAGTTTACACACACACACACTCATAAAAATTAACAATCTACAAAATGTCAATACGACAGTGTTGTTGCTCGGCATGGCGTGCGACAGCTGGCAATACTCGATTCAATCGACTGCATTTACGCCGAGAATTTACCAGAACCACCACCACCACTACCACCAACAATACCGCCGCTCATCAACAACAGCAGCAGCAGCTTGTCAAGTCGGCACAACACCCACGACGGTTACATAGCACAGTAGCAGCGGCAAAAAGTACAACAAAAACCGAAGAACAACAAGAACAACAAGAAGGCCATAACCATGCCGGACAACCGGCTCAGCAGCAGCAACAACAACTACAAGGTAATAACCATGTACGACAACTGTCTCAGCAAAAAGAACACCAACAAGAACAAAAGCACCATACCATAATGAACTTTACACAAAACTTGAACGCTATATGGGCCGAATTTACCGATCGCGTCGAAAAGCAACTCCCCCTGAACGACAGTGACTTTATCATGTTATGCAGCCGTATAAAAAAGGAAGGGTTTGGCGGTGCGCAAGAATCCATCCGTCGAATGCAAACCGTCCTGAGAGAAATCCATCGACGACAACTCGCCAGTGACACGTTTGTACGTGGCTGCAATATGTTGATCCATATGTTCATCACACACGGCGACCTGAAATCGGCCAGACTCGTCATCGACGGCATGATGCGATCACACTATCCACCCGATCCAGTCACGGTCAGCACTGTCATTAACGGCATCACACGATTGGGATCTTTGGGCGACATCCACGAGTTTTACCAGTCGCTTCAAGAACGTGAAATGTGGCCCGAGACGACTGGATTGTACCGCGCATTAATCTGGATTTTTGCGAATCGGGATGATCTCGAAGGTGCTCGCGTCTTTTATGCTGCCTATTTGAAAAAGCGGCATCTGATTACCACTACCACCACCACCACTACCGCCGAAGAAGGAGGACAAGGAGTAACCGCAGACAGCAATCAAGAAGGGGATGAGGTGTACAATGCCATGATCCAAGTCTATGGTGCTGTCAATCAGCCAGAGGGTGCACTCGCCGTATACCGTACGATGCTCAAACGTGGCCACCCACCGCCTACGCCGGGTACTTACCACGTCATGCTCAGCATGTTGCACAAATATGGCATGAAGGAACAAATGGAAAAGGTGTATGCCGACTTGAAAGCTGCGAAAGACGTGGAGATCAATGGGAGTCACTTGACGGCCATGGGACGGAGCCCAGAAGAAACGCTGGACGAAATGCATGCCTTGGGAATGCAGTGCAACGCACGCGACTATAACACGTTCATTGCCTCTTATGTCAAGGAAAACAGATTTAAAGAAGCCCTGGATATCTTCCACAGAATGATTCAAGCCGGCGTCGAACCCGATGTGTACAGCTACGGTATCATCTTGGACACGCTTGTCAAAGACCGAACACAACCAGCGGAAGCTGCTTTTGACTTTTATGAGACGATCAAGAGTCAAGGTATTAAACCAGACGTGGTACTTTACACATCGTTGATTTCGGCGTGTGCCAAGACCCAGGACATGGAAAAGGCCATGTCGTTGTTAAAGGAGATGGAATCGTTTGGAGTGCAACCCAATGTCTATACATTCAACTCGATTCTGGGCTTATTGTCAAGGAAACAGCAGCTGGCACCGGAAGATATGGAACAGGCGGAACACTTGTGGGACAAGATGACGGAACTCAAGGTCAGGCCGGATACTCGAAGCTTTAATGTACATTTTACTCTGCTGTCGAAACTGGTTCGTCCCGCTGTGGTTCAAGAGGAAGATGGTGACAAGATTTTGTGGAAGACCGATGGCAGAACGGGCGTAGCTACACCACAGCCCGTACAAAAGATGCTCCAACTCTACCGCTCCATGCGTCGTAACCACTGTCGTCCGGATTTTGCTACCCATACCATTGTCATCAACACATTGGTCTCGTCGGGCCATTTGCGACAAGCCATGCAAGTGTACGATGACTCCAAAACTACGCGGGTAAAGCTGCCGGTTTCGGTGTACAATGAAATCATGAGCGCACTCGACAAGGCTAAGCAGACTTCACAAATCATGAATATCTGGCACGACATGAAGACGGCCCAGGTGTTGCCTGATAATACCAGTTACACGCTTGCGCTGGATGCATGCGAACAGCTTGGTTTGGCCGAGTCGTTTTCGAAAATCCGTGCACAACGCAAACAGGATATTGAAAGATTATTAGAGTTGGATAGAAGGCAGACGGAAAGAATGGAATTCTCATCGTCTGTTATGAACAATAAAGAAGATTCTTAATAATAACGTCTTGCATTTACAACTATCTTTTGCAACAGTATCTACAACTGCTTTTATTCGCTGATGCTTTTAATTTTTCATTATGATACCGTCATGTATGACCGACTGTAGTATTTTGTGTATATGGAAAGCATATATACATGTTATTGCGATATAAGAGTAGTGTGTGTAATGACGACTACTAGTCAAACGCATATAGGTAAAAGCAATAAGGGCATGGCGAGTTTAACTATAGATTGTTCACAGATCATGATCAGCAGCCAACCTTCCGCACTTCTCCTCTTGCTCTTTGAGGCTCTGCAAAGTGACATGGCACGGAGCACGTCAGTCCTGGCCTTGATAATTTCACCCAAGAATACATAATACACTACGAACATAATATGTTGTTCATTTTTGTATACAAAATGTGTAAGATACATTCGTGTTTGTTATTCGATGACCATTTTCTTTTCGCATCACACGTACTACTCTCCCTGTTCCATCTCCTATTAAAGTATAATCCATATCGTACCCCATCTTGACAACTTCGATTTCTGTCTTTTCTTCACCTCCGACGTCCCAGTTTATTATAGGGGCGGGCCTTTGTCGCCTTCGCACCTTGGTCTTGTGCCTCTTCCCTTCGCTACAAGTCAATCTCACAGAGCTTCTGCTCGGCGGCTCGTTGTAGGAATTATAGGAAGAAAATGATGAAGCTTGTATTAGATCGTAAGATCTATGATAACATCCTTGGTAAGATAACCTGAAAACATTGAAAAAAAAAAGAGGAAGAAAGCTACTTACATGATGGTTTGGTTGATGCACCGATAGTAATCCGCCAATGAGTGCACAATTTCAATAAGGAGCGAAAGACCTAGATCAACTACAATATGTACTCATGTTATTAGTTGTCTTTATCGTATTAGCACAGTACTTCCACCTTCCGCTAGTATTTTTTATGTTATCGGTTCTCCTGGCGTTCTTCTGCATGATTATACTTCTGAAAGTTTGATTGGATTTTATAGTAACTTCAACTTCAGTGTTGCTCCACATGTTATGCGTGCAGCCTTTTCAATAAGATAAGCGAAAAAAGCAACTTACTGACGTGCGCTATACAAACGTCTTTGCTCGTGCGACTCTTGTGAACTGATGGCTGCTTGCAGAGTAAGAAGGCTCGATTGCTTGTCACTTGATAAAACATACACAATCAGTGTTTTATGGAGGAGGAGTTGTTAATAGTCTTCATTATTAAAAACGAGTCCATAAAAAACATGTAGCGAACAAAGGGTTCAACGTGACGCTTACATATCACTGATATCGTTCGAACTGTTTTGACGGTCCATATTTTTTTTTATAAATTATCTGATAGTAGTCGTTCAGATTTACAATTTATCACTCAGGATTGATTAAATATCATGTAGGACTCGAGGAAGGGGAAAAGAGAGAAGGGAAAGTAAGACTCCCAATCACCTACGGTCGTGTCTGGCACATCTGCATTTCTGTTTTGATCACTTTGTTTTGGCAGATGAGCACAAACACGTCATGCACGCCGCATAATTATTTTGCATTGCAGTTGATGCTGTCCCTCATGCATCACGTTGATTAGCAGCTCAAATCAATGATTGTACATTTTGAAAGTGATGATATCGTTGCTGCTGATGACCATCATGGCTATCTGTTTTATTGTTCGATAGCATGTACTACATGGACACAGAAGTACTATCGATACTATAAGCAAATACTGTTTGTGCGTGTATGTGTAGCAGTAAGGATTCTTCTTTTTCACACCCTGTGATGCGTTGATGGTGCCAATCCGTCCTTTTCCAAGGCATCAATGAGCTCATAAATTTCCTTGTAGATTTCCACTTCATTAAGCTTAACTTTAATTGTATCCTTCATCAGCGAGGTAGCTTCGATTGGAATTTGAGAAGCGAATTGGTCACTACGGCATAAAGAGTATTCGTCAGCCGTGAAGATATTACACGTACTGTTTGTTTCTTTACAAGTATCGTTTGCATTCCAGGCGCTTTCACAGGTTTCTTTTTTTGCGCGTAATCATAGAGACTTTGTAAGTACTATACTTGCATTGTTGTCCGCGCAGTAGATCGATGGGCATCGCTTGTTTGCGTCATGTTAGGTTGTTGGGTACGCATCGCTGCATAGCTATTAACAAGTTCATTGATTGTGTGCAACAATCTGACCATTCTTGTATCGACTACAGTACATAACGTAGAGTACAATTTACCGTTCAATATTTCAAATTTCATTTAGTACTTATTACGAAAAGAGAAGAAATACGTTGTCCTTAGTATGATACTAACATTGTTTAGCGTAGTGTCTGTGTAGAACGTGGTGATAACTGGCTTTCTCGTAGCTTTTGTTTCAGAAAAAAGAAAACACACAAATCGACTTTAGTTTGCACGCCATAGATTGCTCACAGGTGTTTTTAGAGTACCATTTCCATACTTCATACATACCATGCGTGAAGTCGAATTAATGCGGTGGTCGCAAAACGAACCGGTTGCTGCTGCTGTTGGGCTTGCTGTTGATTATAATGTTGTTGCTGTTGCTGTTGTACTTCGTCGTTTTGTTGTTGCACAGTGTCTTCTACTTGATCTTGAGCAACCGACGACGACGATGGTGGTGGTGACGACAATGCTGCGAGTTCTGACATGCTATCAGTGTCACGCCTCGTTTCTTGAAGTCGACCGGTGCTATAGTGTATATGTTATCATCTCGAGGTTGACAAGTTTATGTGAAAAAGCTACTACTGCTGGAGGTAATATAGATATATAAAAAAAGAACTTAGTACATATCATACGTTTCTTCTTCTGTTGTATCAATACTACGAGGTCGCTTCATCCTCTGCTCGATAAAGAAAAAGGAGAAGAAGAAAATCGACCACTTCTTTCCCGCGCTACCGCTACCGCCTTTTGTTTCTATTGGCTTACAACTTGTGACGATTCAACCCTGTCATTCTCTTGAATACAGTACATACGCTAATCACATAGAAAATATTTTGCATGTGACAATTGAAAGTCAATAGGTAGCTTTTATAAGTTTACAGCTACTAAGAGTCATCCACCGTCTTTGTTCAACATTGTAGTGGGAAAGTTATAGCTAGGCGTTAGGGTACTGCTCATGTATTCGTCAACTCTGCATTGTAGTATGACATCATAAAGTTTCATTTAGCTTACCAAGCGCATCAACGAACAAGCCGTGTGCTGAACATACCGATGCTTTAAAGGAAGACGAGAGCTCCACCAATAATGATCGAAATAACAATTAAGGACGGCGATGTGTCGACAAAAGTTTAAGTTGCTTGTTCTATTTCATTTATCAAAAATGGACAGAATGAAAGAAAAAAATCGCAGAAAATGTGTCAAAATAAAAGAAGTATCATACATAATTTAATACAATGACAAGCTTTGGTGGAATACAATTAATGACTTGATGCGCAATATGATGGATGAACGAGAAGAGTTACGGTACAAGAGCTGCTTGCAGTCACGCACCGTTAACAGCATAGCTTCTTTGAACATGGGAAAAGTCTAACAACAAACGTTATCTTTCTGCCATAAATTATGCGAGAGCAGCAAGTAATATGTAACAGTAGTGGATGTTTGACTAGGAATACATAAGTTAATTTACATATTTCGTTAAGAAACAAGAATAACTTGATGTGCAATATGTAGTTTATCCGGGACCGTTGTTTACTTTACTTTGAGCATTTATATTCTAACATTGCTAACAAAGAGATGTACAGCTGCTGTGTCTGACACAGTTACTGTATGATCATAATGTAATAAGTGGGCAGCAGTCCAAGGAGCATGGATGCAGGGCTTAATCAATGTTCATATTAATGACTAATTGAGAGACAATGAAAATAACCCACGCATGATATAAAATAGTAATACCATGTCCATATATGATACAAAGGCAAAAGCTTTTTTAACAGATGCTGTGAAAGTTTAGAAAACATTTAAGAAAGACTGTGCAAGCTTTTTTGGACTAATATCTAGTACAATACGTTGACTTTCTTCGAAATACCAATCATGCTTACTGTATCGCACATCTAATCGACTACATGTTATATGAATTGTAAAACATGGTTTTTATGTGAAGCTGTTCTCGGATGGTATTTGACAACAGCATGAACCACCATTAGTACTGTATTTATTTCTAGGAAGCCAGCAACTCAGTAAATTCCCTACGTTATATGTATGCTGTCCACAATATGTATAGCTGAAAAAAACAAATTATCTCGCGGTTATCATACATATCACCCGTAGACATTTAAAACTGTAGTGTCCATCCAAATATCGGACACTGTCTTTTTTGTTTGATTAAACCTGAGGACGTTATTAACACGTTGTCAATGCATGCATGATTTATCAAAAAATGAATAGGTAATAATATGGTCTTCTATACAAACCAGTTTCTTGCATATATCATGTAAGAGCACCATTGGATAAATGAGAATAGCTGATTAAATATCCCATGATGCTCGCAAACGGAAACATCCACACGTACAATGACGTGATATCTACCCAATCATCCATACGGTCAGAGAAACCAGTTATATTAAGGTATATCATGGTTAATTCAGGTTTTTTCTTTCCTGTGGTGAACATTTTTAAAGTATTTAATACGAAAGAACAACGTGGTTTAATAATAAAAAGTTTCGTTCACACGCCTTTTTCAACCTTACTTTTACCTTTTCATCTTTCATCAAGCGTAGATCGATAACAACCACAAAATGGGATACCCGCGATGGGAAGATGTATCCGTTAAGGTTCTACACCTAAAGTCCGAAGAGATTTACCGCTTCTTTGTTCCCCGGCATATACCGATAAAAGATCTGTTTGCAAAGGTTAGTAGCAGCTTTCTATCTCATTGCGTATCTTGATACTACTCAGTATATATGGCTCTCTCATATGTGATAATAAAGCTTGAGCAGATTTACAAACTGAAGAAAAATGAGTACATTGTTTATTATCAAGACGATGAAAAAAGCAAGGTCAACTTAGCCACTGAGGATGACCTACATTGTGCGCTAAACAGACGTCAAGCAAAAGACGGAAGAGGCGTGGATTACGGCGGCAAGCCCATATACTTTATGAGGCTATTCATAAAACCGATTAGTCGAAAAGACAAGCAGAAGGAGGAGGAAGAAAAAAGGAAAAACGAACAGAACAAGGACGAAGGAGAAAAAAGGAAGACAAAGCTGATTTGTTATCTCTCTTCAGCCTATAGTACAGTATGAACTTCCTGTATGTATGTATAAAGCAACGAGATATTCAGTTTGCTATAACTTGATTCGTGTGTTAATGGCGATTTGTAATACTGCATACAAGGTCATTTCACAAAGTGTACTTATACGCATAGAACAGACCATTCCACCAAGTTGTAAAAATACAATTTCTGCAGCACTGATCGCATCAATGGACATACAACATTTGGCTTGTAAATGACAATAGCCAAGTTATTAGCTTCAGGGAACTCTCCGGATCTGCGTCATAAATCGTTTCATTGAGCTCACTGTGCCTATCCCGACATGTCGGCAACGTGCGGAAAGCAGAATAAGGGAACGTGCGATGGGTGGATGTGCCGCGTTTTATTGGAAGCGAAATGTAATTTTTCAGAAACTGAACTCGTCACGAAGCAATTATAATGTTTTGAAAGCAAGGTGACTAGTATCCGTAGATGCACATGTTGAGTGCTGTAGGTACGTGCCAATCACACGTAGTATGAGTCGTCGGTATAGTGGAAGTACTTCTTGCTAATGCATGCCTGCGGTTGTAATCCAAAGGGCTGTGCCCTGATATACGATGAACAGGTATAACAATAGACAGCACACACGGTCGAAGCCCTGATTTGGAAAACACTCATAAAGTATTTGAAATGTGGTATGTAGTTGTATCGCGTAAGGTGCCAGGTATACCATCAATTTGATCCTCTAGTTGTGTACATAATTATAGCTTGTTCTGGAAGTGACTTGATATCATCGTCGCCTCTGACGCAAGAAGCCGTTGTTGTAATTTTTTCTGAGATGTTTGAATATATCATAGCGAGCTTCTAACGTCACTGAGACAAGTTCCTCCGATCTAGCGATCATATACCAATTAGTTGTCGTGTTTAAAAGTTAGAAATGTATGTTGGGATATTGAGCATCGTATAAACCCCTGTATCACATATCTGACGGATGCTGCATTTGTATGGCTTGTTACAAAGTTGTTTTTGATTTTGTGAACATATAGAAGCAACTTTGGTATCTTGGTTTGTTCGAGTAAGGTACTGTATATAGCATTGTTATGCCATTCACCTGATGGACGTTTGTTATGGTTTTTTTATGGTTCCTGCTTTGTATATGTAATTCGTTGCGTTTTAATTTTCTGACTCTTACGCTGGCGTCTATCTCGGTCATCATATCATAGCTTGTGTTCGTGTAATATCTTGCTGTTTAGTCTGTGTCCAGAAGTTGATTCTGTCGTGTGATTAAGCGTCGGAACCAAAGTGTTTTGTATCGATCCGATCCGTGTGTGCCGTTCAAGCGTTGTATAAAATCTATAACGAGTATTTCCCTATACTACTGTAGTTATAAACTAAGCTTATCGAACCACTTGTTGCGCTTACCACTCAATGAGAGGACGACATACGAAGTTAACAACATAGAATGTAAAGAGATGAAGGTTATAGAAATTGGGACTATGTGAAATGTAATTCCTGGTGACAGGATGGATAGCCGTCTATTTTCGATTCACCGTAAGATGTTCAATAGGCATAAGCAGTATAGGGATGTGGCAGTTGTTGAAAATGTCTCAATGTTATTACATAAATAGAAGAAAAATGCCAACGTTGTGATAATATATGTCTGTTTTTTAAGATGAAAGATCAGACTAGTCTAATTTTATTTTATTTTTCTCTCGCGTTTATTGGATTTCGTAAAAATGCGTGCAAAAGCGTACAATTCACCTCACTGTAAACATGCTAATTTTACAGGCTCTCATACCCATTTTATACTATTATTTTTAATGTTTGTTTATAATGAAAGAAGCAAAATATAGATCTTGCATTATTTTTATTTTTGGAAAAATGTTACATTTTCTACTTATGTGTGAGATTGGTCCATTACAGATGCGACGATAAGAATAAAAATTATGCAGCTAAATATAGCTTTCGCTTGTTTTTTATCGATATGAGTAAAAAGGCTTGATTTGGCGTTCAGTTCTCGAGTTTATCTTTTCTTCCAATATCAATGCAACATGTATACAGCCTAGTCAAACAAATCATTTTAAAGCTCTTTGAGATAACATGATTTTGTACAATAACAGATATGCATGAATACGATAAACAAACGAGGATATGTATAACCGATGGTCGTCCATTGGGCGTTTACTGAATGGACGGTGTTGGTTGAGTAATTTTCCCACGGCCTCTGGCCTGCTTTGGCATTACATTAAATTTGTATTCAGCTCGTTGAAAAGGCGGGGCGAATTAGCACGTGCTTTTTAATTAAAGTTAACACGCATGTAAATTAGGCGGGTGGAGTAAGGAATATGGAGCTTTGCAAACCAAAGTTTGAAAACGCAAGCCATTACATACCTTGTCACGATGTTAGAGCTGATGCGTTTCGCAGTAATACTCAAAAATCAGCTTTAGAACGAGAGACACCGTCATTGCATTTTTATTATATTTCACGTGTATTACCACCACATTAACCTTACAATATGATAAGTCCGGGCATTTATGATGCGTACCAAGCAGCGGCTCAATCCCCGTGACAAGATCATGGAAATGGTTTACACTCGAGTAAGCATTACTTCGCCTGTTGCAATAAAGAAAAGAAGATTCCTCTCATGATAATATTGATGAATGTGAAATAATGATCAAGAGGAACACTTTGTTGTTGCTGTTCATCAGATTGCATATGTGAGCTCTTGATGATGAATGTACTGTGTACTGCTGCTAAGTGCATCTATTATACTACTAGCAGAATCGAGCACGAGAGTGGTCAACAGCATAAATAGGAAGCCGATCAATTTATCGTATAGTTACATTTTGTAATATATACAGACTTGGCGCAAACTCATACTGGAGCACAAAAAGTATATCTGAAGACGATCGCTGTACGTGAAACATTGATCCAAGTTTGTATTGTTGTCTGGCTGTTCTTCCGTTCCCAGCAATGGTGTGCTCCCAAACATAAGAAAAGCCACAAGAGACACGCTGCTGTCTGCCATGGTTGTTTAAACTTTATTAGATTTTAGGTATTACCAATTCTGTCTTTTTCTTCCATTTATGGTGCTTGGTCGCGCGATGTTGTTATGGATCGTAAAATTAGTTGCTGAAGGATAAAAGGCACTGAGACAACAAAAGTGTCAAGTGAGAGTGGGAAAGCAGTCGGTAGCATGATCATGTAACTGAATGTCACTACACAGCATGGGTAATGGAGAAGACCAAGGTTGAATACGCACTAACGGAGGAAGGGCCGCCACTAAGCTATATATAACAAGAATCAAGGCCCTCTATCCTGTCATGGAGCCGAACTCTTGACCCCGCAGATCTGAGGGAATGTGCCATCTTCTGGCTCTGCGTCGTTAAACATGCTCACAGTGATACGCTTGATTGATCCATGCGACGATCAAAGATACAAAAGGTTCAAGAAGCATTTCTTTCCTTTCTTTCAGTGATTTTGACAGCGTATGATATACAGTGGAGGTAATGGTACGACTTTCAGCTTTGCATAACCTTCAATAGGGTGCTACGTCTATAAACGCTTTCATGCCCTTGCGCACTACCGAGAACACTCTTCTTGGGCCGTTGTATCACTCCACCACGAAAACAGGACGCATGATCTGTGTTCCTCGAGCATTTACAATGAATGAACAGACAGGCCGGTTCCCGTTTCTTTTTTGTTTCAGTTGCTGCAGGAGCCCAAGTGCTATTTTTCAAGTAGCGCCAACAGTATCCAATTGCTTTTTGTTGTTATCGTCGCCGTTAAAGGCTCACACGTGTAAAGAAAGATGTATACTACATACTCCCCATTGTAACATTATTAATTAAAACTTTCAAGGGTCAAAATTTTCTTCTTCTGAGTATTAAGGGTCCTATGAGCGGGTAGGGGGTTCAAATGGCAAAATCATATTAGAGCAAATGATAATAATGCTGCTGCTTTTGCCATGGTGCTGCATTGGGCGGTAAAACGTTATGCCTTTATCCGTGTGACACGAAATCGAAAGCGAAAAAACTTGACAAGCGCAAAATCGGCAAAGTGTGCAATGGTGTGACCATCGGCCCAAGAATCTGGCCGGCTAACTAAATTCTTTCGGTCGACAGTTTTTCTTTTATGTGATATACGTATATAGCAGGTATGTTAACTCTGTGTGTACTACACAGCACAATGAGTGAGCCGAGAAGATGTGCGTGCATTCCCACCCTTTCTTCTATTGTGTTAGCAGCTTTTCTTCCTTCTCCTGTTTCCAACCCCGGGGAAAAGTTATGCACATGCGTGTGCAAGCCCCACCTGCTTTTTTGTTTCATTTTTGACAGCTTTGCAATATCAAACACACCCACATGCACATCTCACCCTCTCGCTTTTGCGGTCAGATAGGTCGGAGGGCGGGAAACCTCAGGGAAAAGAAAGGGTCACCACGGAGGGTTGGGGTGTGGGCTGCTGGTTTCGAAATTCCACAAAGATATTAAACTAAAAGACGAACATTCTATTTGTAATCTTAAAATAGGTGAAAACAGAGGAATAACAAGTTTTTCTTTACAAACATTGCGTTGCATGCGTTGTAGTAGTAACAGTGATGATGATAGTGATAATGTATGTATGCGTATGTGTGATTTGTAATAAAAGGGTCAAGTGTATACGGGATTGGGGGAGGGGGGGTTAAATAATGTTGTTGCCTGTCCGTTTCTGCCACAACATGTTTGATTACTACTACTACTACTACTTCTACTATGTACTGTGTACTCATAGCATAGCAGTGAGAATAATGAGTTGCAGTAGTAGTAATCGGCGTCCTGATATGTCCCATCTAGTATTCATCGTCGTTCGCGTCTAGTATACGATTATCGTTGATGTCTTTGTGTTTTGATTTTATCCGAAAAGTTGAATACTGCTGGTTAGCCAGTTTCTGCGTCTTCGTCGAGACTTGCAGGTCGTTTCTTTTTACTGCTGCAGCTGCTGATTCCGCCGCTTGTGCTGTCATCTTCCTTCCGTACAGGAATCTTCACGCCTTGTCGCAGAAAACATTGAGAAAGCTCCGTCCGTGCTATGGATCGAAAACCGTGTAAAATAAAAAACATTTAACGGCACGAAATAAGAAAAAAAGGCATGTGAATTGCTGTAGGTGAGATTGGTACGGATGGATGGAAAGGTAAGAGTAATCATGTCCCTTCCATCCCCATTGTCCCCGACTTCCAAGAGCCAGATGTATTATATAATATATATAAAACCCTCATACGTGCTACGCCCGGAAAGCTCTTTGCAGGATAAATGGTGAAAGCGTCCGTGTAGATTTTCGATAGTGTGCTCGACGACTGATCCGGTGACATGCATGGTCTAGTGTTTATCGTTTTCAAATCTTCAGCACTTATTTCAGGCATGCAATTTGGGGGGGGGGAGGGGGAGGATGAATGTTTCCCAGGTCCCTCCAAATATAGAGTGTACTTACGAACGCACGTCCACTAATGAGAACCCGAGCCTGTATGTCCCTTCAAGACGTACGCTGATATCGCTAAAAATAAAGTAAATCCCCATCTGGCCCTGAACATTATACAGCTTGATGGCTGACGCGACGAGACTACCGACAAGATTACGTTTCGTAGGCTCGACGATCACATTCGCTTCGGTCATCCCGTCCGCTTGCCAGTTGTCGCATAGGACCACAAAAAACGAGATATCGACGTCTCTGTAAGTTGCATTACTGTAAGAAGAAGTATATGATCGTTGCTCTTGTTCTTCCTTCATCGTGTACCGTATGCACATACACACACACACACTCTCTCTCTCTCGCTTCCTTCTTACTCTGCTTTGACTCGCATGCCGTCGGAGGTAGTTATCAGCAGTTCGACGATCGGTGGTGGACTAATGGGTCGTCGATCCTTTGTGCCGAATCCACAACGTCTCCCTAGCACCGGTTGCTGCGCAACGACCAGTTCGTAGTTCCTAATAGTGGTAGGTTCGCTGTTGTTGGCATATAGAGATAATCATGTTGGGCAACAGGCTTTGATGATGGCTCGATAGTGTCTTTTATTCTTCATATATTTACAGTACCATCCCATTGGGTTGTCAGGTGGCGGAAGATCCATCAACAATGGCCATTGCGATATGAACGTATCGTCTTCGAGGAATGGTAGTGGTAGAGGAACGGATTGGTTGATGAAGAATCCATACGGATCCTCAATGTGTTGCTGCTGCTGCTGTTGCTGCTGCTGTTGATTGTTCGGATCCTCATAGTTGTTGTTACTCGAGGAAGAGGTACCGCCCAGGTCAAAAGGCAGCATAGCGACCTAGAGAGAGAGAGGGGTGGGGAGAGGGAGAGAAGGAAACAAGAGATGGAGGATTAGGTGTCCAGAAGAGATTAGATATCAGCGTGTAAGAAAGAAGGCAAGGAAAAGGTGAGAGACAAAGAGTGGGAGAAAGAGTGGGAGAGAGAAAGAAGGAAAAAATCAAAGTCAAATAGAGTCAAGATGGGGCTTTTAAAAAAAAAAGTCTCTTTTCCATCTTTTTTTTTTTTTTCTTCCTTTTTTTTTGCACTCGTCGTTCTTTTTTGCATTAATAATATTGAAAAAAAAAAGATACGATATGAATGGGATTGGCCTGAAGTTTAAAAGTAGTCGCTCGCGACTTGATAAATGACATGTTTGATCCGATCGTGTGTTTGACTGTTAATTATCTCAGGAACCCCCCCCCCTTTCGATATGTGCAGACACAGACATGAGATTGTTTTTTCACATTTCACCCATGGTGATTACCTATTTTGGAATTTTATTAAGAACAGACACGTGTGTGTAACTCTTCTTTGGCTGGTTTCACTGCAGCTTATACGCGGGAAAGAGCGAGCATGTCGAGTTAGTCCTGTTTGGCAATCGGTATGTACTACTACTATACAGCTGGCTGTTTTACGACACAACAATTAGTGATAGCTCTCTCTCTTTCTCTTTCTCTCTTTCTGTGCAACGATGCAATTCTGTCATTAACATGCTCTGTTGTTTGTATAAGAAGAAAGACGTTTTATGGAAATGAACTAGGAATAATAATAATAATAATAAGAGTAGACAATAGGGAAATGCTGAGCAGGGACAAGGGAGGAGAAAGGGTTGTTTATAGCTGGAGGGATGCAAGTGTTGTTGTTGTTGTTGTTATATGTGGAAAGAGGAAGAAGATGATATAAAAGGGGGATTCCTTTTTTGTAGTGTGCATTGTTGTGTATATAGAATAAATGTAGTAGCGAAGATGTAGTGTGTGTGTTATTTAATGGTGACAAATGTGAGCAGGTGCGAGATATGTGGATGTTGAACAAGATGGGATTCTTGATTCGTTATGGGGTAGATGGATAGATGGGATGGTGGTCGCCTCTTTACCTCGGCGCAAGCAACGGCGTGCACGGTTCAGACCGCATCGATATGTCGAACTTGCGGTCGGGAAGAGTCACGGCCAATGGACGATGATCCGTGTGGTGGTACTGATGATGAAGTTGATGATGATGATGATGATGGGTGCGAGAACGAGGGCCTTCTTGCCAAGAACAACGGCGAAGACGACTTGAATGGTTGTTCTGCTTTGTCCAAGGCAGCTGTTCCGCCCAAAGCGACCCGCCACTCCGCACAGACTCCATTCCGCTATAATGTCCGTCCACTTGGTCCTCCTCGTCCTCCTCGTCATTGCGTTCCCACCCCTTCCAGCCACCTGTCCAGCTACGCATGAACTGCAAAAACCGCGTCTTTTCCTCTTCGGTGATCACCGACGACTGTTGTTGCGGCGGCTGCTGATGCTGCTGTTGCTGCTGCTCCTCATCTTCCTCGGGCACCGGAGGAATCGTCATTGAAGTATAGTCGGATTGCACAGGCGAAAGAGACCGCGGGGTCGACAGCGAGGGGCTTGTGACGCGCGAGTTTGCATCGTAGTATGGCGACGAAGAAGGCGTTGTTTCAGTCGTCGATGGTCGCTGATGATGTGCTGGTGGCGATGCACGTCTGTTACTACTGCCACTGTTGCTGCTACTGTTGTTTGTATTACTATTGTTCGAAGCAGCAGCTGCAGCGGCTACTGCTGCCAAGGCTGTGGTGATAGCCCCTCCTGTTGGTGACACGATAGGCTTCAGTTTGCGCTCGATGGCACCCACCGATCTTGGCCGACGTCCCCCTTTCTTTCCATCGACTTTGGGCACCAGCGACTTGAGTCGTTCGATTTCTTGCTGATAGTTGACGCCCGTAGTCATTCCTGCGAATGGATCATCGTCACGGTTGCTCTCGGGCGTCAGCAATGGTGGGGACGCTATTCCCTTTCTAGACCAGCGCTGCTGTCTCTTTTGCTGTTCTTCTTCCATATCGTCCAGCGTTGGTAAAGTCAATGGTTTTTTTAGCTGTCGTGGTCTTTCAATTGTTGTTGTTGTTGATGTTTTTGATGATGGGAGTTGCTGTTGCTGCTGCTTGTTCTGCAAAGTTTGGGCCATGTTTGTTTGTTCTTGATTTTTTTTTTTTGTTCTTTGGTCGTTGTTTGTGGCAAATTATAAAGTGCGGGGTAGAAGGGCTTTATATAGAAAGGTATTTATGTTAAAATGTAGGTTGCTAATTGCAGTTGTTAAAGGGCGGTTTTTTTTGAAGTGCGTTTTTATAATGTGGTGTATGTGTATATATATATATGAGAGAGCTGTGTGTGGTTGTGTATAGGAGTGGAGGGTGCAATGTGCTAATATAAAGAAGGAAGAAATAAATGGAGTTATGTACAGTTGTGGGGGAGGTTGGGGAACAGTGACGCTGAGTGTTGCAAATGCAGAACGTGGAATGGGCAAGAGAAAAAAGAAGAAGAAAGAGAGAGAGAGAGAGAGAGAGAAAGCACAGGCAAAATGGTCAAGATGGAATTAGGAAGAGATTATAGGAACATGTTCAGAGTTTTCAACGAGTTATAGTGGGCAGTTGTTGGAAACAAAAAGAAGAAAGACAAGAGGACAGAGAGAGAAAGGCCACGCACTAAAACCTGGCTTTGCCCCCAGCCGAAATTACTGACTCCCCACATACAACATACACACACACACACACACAAATTCATTATCCCCAAGCCACTAAATTTATTTTGTCTCCGACAAGCACGGAGGAGGAGGGGGGTTGCCATGCAGATTGGTTCAAGCAGAATGAATCTCATTGGCTGTATTTTACGGTAACTTCCTGCCGAATTTCATTTGTACCAATAGCATACACAGCGAATCAAAAGTGATACTCATGTATGGTTTCGGCCCAAGAGAAAGCTTTTATAAATTTCAAAGGGAAAGGGAAAATCAGCCAATGACAAGCACTCCCGCTGTATCAGATCGATTTCGACCGCAGCAGCACGTTTGTTTCAATGGGTTTATTGTTCTTATGCTTTGATTACTGTATCTGGAAAATGTAAATCCACTTGCTTTCTGATCAATAAGTTTGCCTACTATATTGACATATCCTCCAGAACATAGAGTCGATGGTATATCACATTAGCCGTCTTTGGTGTCACCGAGCATGTACATATATAAATGCACCAAGGAAAGACGGCTCAACCTCTAGTGAGTGGGAAATAATTTGAGCGGGTCCCACTCTAATGCATGGTTATTTTCTTCTACAGGCTAGAGCTGTAGTATGATGTAAGGAAGATGAAAAGAACAACGAGTGAGTCCTGCTGATGAGCTGTGTGCTGGTGCGCGCTATTAACATTTCCGAACCATGCAGATCGAAACTTGTACTTACACATTAGATAGGAAAAGCATGCCCCGGCTTGGCGAAAATAGTAAAGAACATTTAGGAAATATGCCTTGTAATATATAATAAACGTATAGAATTGCAATGTTGCTCGTGCTTTGAGAATATGTTTATTCTTTTTTTTATTGTTCAAGAAGCCATGGAATTGTTTTACACTTCAAAGAAAAAGCAATTTTGATTTGTATATGTATAAAAGAGGGTTATAAGAAAGAAATAAAGACAGAGAGAGAGAGAGAGAGAGAGAGAGAGAGAGAGAGGGAAAACAACTTGTTTTTTTTTCATGTGTGTTGTGCGATTTTTAAGAGAGAACTGTTGGTTTTTTTCATACGTAAGGTAAAAGAAGAAGGAATAAAATGATAATATGTACACTAGTAAAGAAGAAGACGAAAGAATATACAGCTACAAAAAAAAGATAGTAAAGGAGCGGTTGAAAATATGTTATAGAGGAAGAAAGAAGAAGAGTATATAAGCAAAAGAAGAAATAGGCAGCTTCTTTGTTTCGCTGTTGAAATGTATAATCTTAAGGAATATCATCCGTTAAAGGAGAAGAGCTGTAGTAGTAGTAGGATGGTAATGTTGATGTTGATAATGAGAAAGATGAGGAGGGAAATAGTGTTGCTGTTGTTCGTCATGTTGTAAAGTCCATGTTGTAGAGTATGAAGAAGGTGGTGTTGCCAAAGATGATGATGATGGCGATGCCGTGTTGTTTGTGGTGGTGGCACTAGTAGTATTACTACTACTACTACTACTAGCACGGGCTGCAGCTGCAGCTGCCGCAGCAATGGCCGCCACAATTGAGCCGCAGCCATTTTCAACCTTGAGATGGCGATTCAATGCATCCATGCGAGCAAAAGGTTTGCTACAGTTGGAGCAGACATAAGGTTTGATGTTCCAATGCAGTTTCTCGTGGCGGTTTCGATCGTGTTGTCGTGCAAATCGTCGACCGCAATGTTGACACGCATAAGGCCGTTCAGATGTGTGGGTGCGCATATGTGATGTAAGGTTGTATGGACGAGTGAAGGACTTGCCACAGCCAGGAAATTGGCAGTTGTACATGTTACTACATGATGATGATGATGATGATACTGAGCAAGTTTTGGACAAGGCAGTCTTGCTTTGTTGTTGTTGTTGTTGTTGTGAAACTTTTGTGGCAGTGGTAGTCTTTTTGCTGCTGCGTTGTTTCTTGGTAACCTTGTTGCTAGGTTTCCGTGTTCGTTGTTGTCGTGGTGATGGCTGCTGCTGATAGCATGCTGGCGCTGGGGGCGGCGTTTGGAGCAATGGTACATTGGCTGCTGGTACTGCTGCTGTTGCGGCTGGTGTAGCAGCAGTAATAGTAGTAGTGATATCTTCAAATGTAAATGAAAAATCGTCGATAGGGGTCGTAGTAGAAGAGGTAATAGACGATGTAGTAGTCATATTGCTGCTGTGGTGATCAGCCATTGCTGCAGTAGTAGTTGTGGGCATATACAAGGGATCTTCCAGGAAACCAAAGGTGCCATCGCTGGAAGATGCTGACATAAAGGTGGAATCAGTTGGAGAAACGGAATAAGTGGGGCTTGGATAATAGCATTGTTGTTGTTGTTGTTGTTGCTGCTGCTGCATAAAAGAAGAAGAACAAGTGGTGATGGTGTCATCATCGACGACGACCGGGGATGTCACTATCGCTGGCGGTGATGAAAAGTAATCGATTGCCTGATCGGGCAATATGAATGATTGCTGCTGTTGTAGCTGCTGCATAAGCATGTTGTTTTCATCGTCAGCAGGAGTAGGGTAGAAAGGGTAATCTGATACTTCGTAGTAGGTTTGCATGTCAAATGTAGAAAGAAGAAGAACAAGTAATAAAAATAAAGCCGAAAAAGCGCGTAAAATAGAAGGGGCCAAGATCGACGAAAGACAAAGGAAATTGAGCTTCTTTTATATGCATTTTTGGGCCAGCAGTGCAATATGCAACTGGATTTATTTTTAGGGTATGATGTGTGTGTGTGTGTGTTTTGTAGATGTGTGTTAGTGCAGCATGTACTATGTGCGTGAGTTTATGTAGCAGCAGTTTGGGTAGAGAGTATTACACCGCGCATTGCCTCATGTGACACAAGTAGAAGCGCCCCACATCATCATCATCATCCCCCACCTTCCTTCCTTCTATTTCTAAGCTTTCTCCTCTCTCTTTTCTCTCCTCCCTGTCCCCCCCCCACACCTGAACGCCTCCTGCTATTATTCCCTTGTAGCTCCCTTCACTTTCCTTATCTGGACACCCGGCGGTACCTATGCTCCCTTTGGTATCTAGAAAAAAATATGGGGAACAGACAAAAGATAAACTCACAGAAAAACAGAGACATGGATCTCTTATTGGCGTCACTACCAGTAGTTTTAACAATTGAACAAAAAGTGAGTGTGTTTAAAGACTGAAAAGATGACGGGCAGGATATTTCTGCGCGACGTCTAAGCTTTTCTAAAAATATAACGGTTCTATGATGCAAGTATCTAAGCAATGCAAAAATGTCAATAGCAATGCTGCTACCACTACCATTGCTATTGTTATTGTTTGATTCACTTACTGCTGCGCTTCTTTATTGCCAAGCGGACGTCCAGTTATTGATAGTTGCTTGCATACAAGTCAGCAGCGACCAAAGGCATCACATTGGCTGAAGCAAGCCTCGGCGGGTGTCTCTTTTTCTCGCTCTTTTTGTCATACGTTGCATGTGGCGAATGGTGAAACGTTCTACTGCTTGGCCGGTACACAATCAGTCGTTTTCAGCCATTTACCGTAAATGTACAATGAAGGGCTTGTCAAACAAATGTGTCCGTTCTTCGCCAAGAAGTAAATGTTGCCTGTAACCGAGTTTTCTTATTTTAGGTTTCCGAATAGTTTGAAAAGATGCACTGACCTGCATGTTTGGATAAACCACAGTCGTCCTTCCTCCCCCCCACCCACCAACCCCACCCTCTGCTTCCCACCTTCAATCCAAAAATACATTTTCTTATATGCACAATGATCTTTTGCATGGTTTAAATTTAGGCGATCTTCTTTTTATTTATTTAAAAGTACGACACACAACTGTTGTTGCTGTTGTGTGCCTGTGTGTCGGCTCGGCGAATCACTGCCCTTTCCGAAAAAAAAAGATTTGGTACACTTCTTGGCCCTTCGTCATACATTAACTCTCAGTGGTAGTGTAGCAGCAACAGCTCTAGAATTTTTTTTTTGACAAGGTGCTTCTGATGATGCGAGTCAAAAAAACGAATCCCTTGCCTTTCTGGTTAGGAGTGCTTCTGCTCTTTCAATTTACTCTTTCATCACACTTTTTTTGCTCTTTGAAAGGAGCAATCTGCTGGTTAATATTGCCACACCCTATTATTTTTGTTAGGACTCGCGCGTCCCTTAAGTTTGAGAAACTTTATCGCGATACAAAATGATATGCAAATATGTGTTTCCAAAAGGGAATAATGTTACGTGTGCGTACGTACGGACGTACATACATACATACATACGTACGTGCATCTATTATGCTGCAGCAGAAGTATCTGTTCGTAGTCGTTGTGTTGCCACGTTGTTGCTTATAAATAAAGGACTAATAAACGACAGCAGTTAGTAAGCAATAAGACCGTGTATCAGGCTGTTTTATCTCTTACAGTTTTAGCGGGTGTACCTAGTGTTCTATTCGTACTACTATTGCGCGACCGTCGTATCATTACATGTGCATATTCTACGAAACTTTCTTGTCTCATCTTTAAATGATGTTGATCGCAATTTAGGTGCATCCATCACTGTTTTTGTCATTCTTACTATTGCTACTACCACTACTGTGTCTTCTGTCCACCCCTCCCCCCCTTTGTTCGGTACCCCAGCCTGATTTATAACACTGTTTAGCGCGAAGATGACCAAAGTTAAGCAGTCTCTCTCTTTCTCTCACTGTTTCTCCTGGATCAAATATATTTTAGAGTTTAGCAAGGATGGTATTTCCAGTAAAGAGCATCTAGAGCACACATTACATTAGTAATAGCACCTTGGGATACCCACATCGCCTTTTTTTCGAAAAGGAAACAACAAGGTGGCCTGTTGCCAAGGAAGACATACAGCATAAAGTGCATGATTGTTTATGACGACACGTTTTATTAAACCGGGAACTTGCAGCAGGCGAGGGTTCCGGGAACATGTAACACACACAGTGTCTCTACAGCAACAAGGTTTGTAAGAACAAAGCATTTTTGTTTTCTGTAGATTAACGGTTGCTTGTCATTGATGATGATACGTCCTGGTTATCATCGTAAATTAGTTTTTTCCCACCATATCCGCCGATTTACGTATCACAGCAACCCCTTCCATTCTCACTGTGAATGTATGTGTAAAGTGGTTCCCCTTGACGCCAATGTGTGCCATAATCATCCTCTATATAGTATACACGCAAGCTTTTGCCCAAAAACGACAAGTGCTGCTGCAGCTCAATCTGGTCACATGAACTTTGTTTTTTAAAAGTTTATTTTTTTACTTCCAAAAACTTACCAATGTTGTGGGTTCTTTTATTAGGGCTGTAATTGAGACCGGTTAGTGAAATTGCCATTCTATTATTATGATATTCTGTTATGCTTTTTCTTTAATGTTTTGAAATAGAAAGTGTACAATGTTTCCATATTGTTTGGCAATGTTGTTGGTAACACAGCTAGAATTCCCATCACCCACGCCCTTTGCATCTTTGTAGTGACAGAGTAGAAGAATTAGGGCTTCTCCTTTTTCATTTGTGATCAGAAGGACCGGAAACTAGGAAACACCCGATATGGTTTTCGTGTGCGAAAATATGTGTATGTGTGTTTTTTTAGGGAAGACAGAAATCACAGGGGGTGTATGGAGAAGGAGCACGGTATGTAGAAGGGAGGGAGAACGGGGAGGAAAGAATTTATTCTTCATTTGTAGTGATAAGGTGGTGGTTGTCTTTTTCAGGTCTGATCACAAACTATGTTCGCGCGATTACAGTCCGTGGGAGGCCTTTAAGAAGAGCAGCAACTCCTGAAACAAAAAGACCATTATCATTACCAAGGGCACGCAGTGGTTGCATTATTCATGTTCATCGGTAAGGAACCTAGAGCCAGTTAAAGACGTCATTTCCCCTTTCCTATACATGCATTGCACGTGGATGCGTCGAGACTTTCGGGCCGATATTAGCCGATGCTCAATAATGTTTTCTTTTTCAAAAGCTCCACTGGATGAGCGTATGAGTCATTTCTAACCGATATCCGTTTCTTTGTTATACAATTTAAGTAAGCCATTTACAACTTCAAAAGAGCGTACCGACGCGTTCAAGTAACAATAGGGTGTAGTCGCATTGTTACTCCTAGAGCAAGTATTCAATCCGGAAGAAATATATACGTGACAGCAGGTTTATTCAAGATCTGGAATATTAAAGAACATTACGAGAAGCAGGAGCAGGGGAAAAGATGTACAAAATATCATAGCAGTAGCATTTAGAAACTGAGAAGGAGAGAGAGAGAGAGAGAGAGAGAGAAAGAGAGAAATCGACCGTTATACTATGATATGTTTCTTTTTGTTGTACAACAAGTGTACAAGATACTATATGTACTAGTCATTACTGCTCCACAGTGAGATCCTGATTATTAAGCGAAGCTGTTGCTGCTCTAGACCCTGTGCGTCTTATCTGTACGCTAGCCAATCTCGATATATACAATCAAAGCATCAACACGTCCTGTAAAAATCGTGTCAAGTTGCTTAAAGTGGTCAAAATTCAAAGGAAAAAGTTGTTCACGGAGCCAGGGAACTGTAGTGTGCTGTAGAAAACGACCATCCTTACATGAAAACGTGCCGTGATAATTGTTGTTGCACGCTCGATCTAGTTGCAATGATGTAATTCAGAACAAACTTTATAATTTTTATCAAATCCATTTAAAAAGAAAGACACGAGCCTATATTGCTATTAGGGATAATAGATAGCTCTAGCTACAGAAAATAGGCTGTTTAGAATAATAAATGGGGAGAGTTTATCTAGTTGTCATTCTTTTGGATGGATGGATATCATAGCGAGAAGATGGCATGGGGTAGCAGCAGTGATGATATAGTACATAGTACATAGCATTCACTAGGATTGAACTGAGGGAATGATATCATAATGACCCGCTTCCTCTTCTCCTCCCCTACTCCATCGCTTACAATTTACTCTCTCTCTCTCATTCATTATGATACCATGAATACTTGTTTTCGCCAAGCCCGTTCATCTGCTCAGCAGTATTGTTTCTACTGCTTCCTTATTGTTACTATTCTTACTCAAGCTCATCATTTTGTAACATACATGATGGAAAGATCCGTCTTGTATATTATCGCCAAGGAAGATAGTGAGGTTCGTGAAGAGGCTGGGGAAAGAAAGCTGGAGCACACATGAAAACGACCCAATGATTATCTTACATTTTCGATTCTGTTGGATTCATTTCAAACCCCCCGACCACCGGCGTCCGCTCCGTGTTATTACTTTTCTGTATGTACTGAATTATGGTTTCGGCACCTCGTGTCCTGCATACTATGTACTATGTACATATACCTACTGCATCAGCCATGTACAAAAATTGACAAGGCTGAGTGATAAAACACTATCGTATGCGCAGATAATAAGCAGAAGTAAAGGACAGACACGAGGCTGAGCTTATAGTGTATCATAGCTGTCATATGTAAGAATAGCAGCAGCGGTCGTACGTGTGTGTGTACATTATATATCGAACCCGTATAAAACTGGTTATACGCGTTAATTGGTCCATCAGTGTATAATGCATGCATAATATTGGGATATACATATCAGAACAGTAAAGCAAGATCGTTTATCATAACATCAAGGGTGGAAATGAACAAATTGATGATGGTGGTGATGGAGTTGTTGTTAGTAAAAAGTTGCCCTGCGTTTTGGTAACCAGCAATCAACAGAGGCAAGAGCGAGGAAGGGAGGAAAGGGAAAAGAGATATGCTATAATTTACATTGATTATCAGAAATAGTTGTTGTTGTTGTTGTTATGGTGATAATAGTAGGGTGAAGAATAGGTTGACGATGGAGTTGGCGAGTAGGGTTGGACCTGGGCATGCGCAATCAGTCCCAGCTGATCGGATTGGGCGTATTCAGGTTGGCTATAAATCATGTTTTTCGCTTCTACTGCGTTTGACGTTATTGTTGGCGGTTGGTGATGAGCGTCCCATCTTCCAGCCTGCTGTTGTTGATTCTTTGCAGTGCGTTTACGAGCTTGTCGGCGAAGCAACTCGGCAATCCTAGTTCCTATTCGTCAGCGCATATTTTTCTCTTCGTTCCTACAAGTCCGGGTGTTCGCTAATTACCTCTTGTCTACTTTATGACAGCAATATTCTTTCAAGTTGCCCTGAATATGGCACAGGAGCGGAACATACATGATGAACGCGAGACACACCAACAAGAACGAAATGCCAAAGATAACGACCGAAAATGCCATGGTCCCCGTCATGATTTTCTGCACCAAGTCTTTGCCCAGCGCTTCATTATCCAGCAAGACTTGGCCACCCTTTTCAATCTGGATCCATTTTGGTACCAGCGCGACCAATGTGACAATGTTGATCACCTGACGTGGCGATTCTGTCAAAAACAAACGTTTCCAGCCTTTCAGTGTGAAAAACACGAAAAAGGGGATTGGGTCGAGCTGTTTGTCGATCTTACGGAAGAGGCAGTAGTATTTGTATCCCTTTCGAATACTGTAGTATCGACTTGCAATGATCGATGTGAATGCAAAGGATATGTTGCGCGATCGGATGATTTTGCGGGTTTTGACCATGTCCCAGAACAATAGCAGATACGAGACAATGATCGAGGCTAAAAAGATCCATTTCGACGTTTCGGTCGGAATGACAGGCTCGGCATACATTTGGTTGTCCAGCGCCAAAAGTGAGACTAACGTCGATTTAGATGAGTTTCTTCTTATCAGTCTGTGTTTTGTGGCATATGAACATGACGTATAGCCATTTCCTTACTTGCAGTCCATAAATCGGCCAGGTAGACGGCTGTGGACTTGAGTATCATGATATACACCCATAGATAGCCTAGACGTGCAAAACAGGACCGATCATAAAATTCGTCCAAGTCGACATAATCGAACTTGTGGTCTCGAACAATTTCTCGTTTCCATTTGGGACCAGAAGAAGAACAGCAGCTCCAGCACTGTTTATTGTAATGTCAACGCAAACAGATTAGTTTTTGTAATGGTCAATGTCGATCTAATCGACAATTAGTCGCGTACGCATGAAAATGAAGAACACTTCTTTTGCGTATATGCACTTGCCATTCAGAATTCGAGAGGTGTATATATTGTCTTGAGATCTTAAAAACCCAAGAAAAAAAAGCAAAAACGAGCGGTGGGCGTGGATGAGTGACACGGTTGGGTTATATATACAGGCGGTGGTCGATATTGCTTTGATTCGTAAAGTGTTCGCAAAGGAAGGCGAGACTATATGTTGATAGAAGAGAAACGAGTGTGAAAGGTAGATGGAGAAAAGAGAGAGAGAGAGAGAGGGTATGGAGTAAACGATACTATGATAGTCGTTGCTGTTGTTGCGGACCGTGACAGGTTTTAGGTCCTCTTGGTGATCTTCTTGGATCGCTAAAAAAGAGCTGTTGTTCTTGTTCAGCAATAGCGGACCAATGCAACGATCGAGCATACTATTCTTTCTATGGGCTTTCGATGATGTTACTAGCGCACTATCATACCTGTCAGTTTTGCTACTTTGTAACACTCTAACCCAATAAGCACAGGCACCATGTCTATCGTTTGGTCTTGTGTTCCCCGACCTCCCATTGTCCGTGTAGCTGACAATAAAAAATCTAAAGGAGGGCAAACAATAAACGTCAAATTGTGATTGGATGCGTTTCTTGTCTATTAGCAACATACCCGACCACCAGAGATTTTGGTGTTTTTCTATTTATACGCGTATGGCCCTAGTCATACCCAGCTGCCGGCTTTGATAGTCGAGGAACAGCTCGACAAGCAACCGCAACCGCAACCGCCACCGCCACCGTGCGGGATTTACATTGTGCACCTGTGCACGCTTGCTATTTGTAGCTTTTACCACCAGTAGTTCATTACCCATCTGCTTTATCAAACAAGTGCTGAACTCGGTGAACAACGCAAAAGAACTTTTGGAGTAGTCTACAACTATGAAAAGACGAAGCTTACACACACACGACCTCTTTGATTGAACGTAATGCTTCCAATTCGCGGGCTCAGGTTACACCATCCGACATCACAGCAAAAGGAATGGGTCAATGTCGATGAGAATCCTTTCGTCGTGCGTATAAGGAAGAGAACAGACGAACGTGCCAAAAAATAGGCCGATCTTTTGCCTTTTCTCACTAAGGCATACATTCAGGGCTATGGTGTCCAGGTCCCTGTACCTCAGTCACTTGAGGCTACTGACGATGTTTTGTTGACCTGCGGGTGCAAAGAAAAGAAGACGACCTATATCACCACTGTTTACAAGTGGGGTACGAAGAAAAGCAGTTCGCCAGTTTAAAGAAGAAAAACGAAGAAAGAAAGGTCTAAGCAAGCTGACCGACACATCATCAACATATGTAATAAAGATTCGCCTGACAAGATCACTTAGTGCAAAAAGTGCCCCGAACATTCGCTGCCACTTGTCATGATGCGTCGTCACCTTTTCCCTTCAACATCATCCGATCCGCAGCACGCTATCCGTACTGAGCAAACGCGAAGCTTCCATAACATGCACTTTATTTGCCGTACCTCAATCCACGCAATCGCTGAATTGGCTCGAGCAGAATACCACTTCAAGGTATAAACGGCTTAATAGATGGAAAGATAAAATACAAAATGCATTAACTATGATTACATTCTTAATCCTTTAGCTTCCAATACCTGCATCCTTCAAGCAACGACTGACTGAAGCTCTCCCATAGATTGGGAGATTAATGATCAATCTTGAAAAGCATCGAGATCTGTGTGACCTAGATGACGCGTGTCCTGCGTGCATATATGCGGTATGTTTCTAGTTATGTGCTGTAAAACACTTATCTATATTAAGGAGTTAAACATGTCGAGCATTTGTTTTAGTCTGGTCCCAAGATCATAGCTGGATGAAAATTTGTCACTACGTCGTTTTGCGAAGACAAAGGACCCAAAAGAAGTCGCCTATGAAGGCCAAGAGGAAGTCGACCGTCCGTGGGTCAAGCCTGAGTAAGTCATAAACTATGAGGGCTCGGTAAATGATCTTTTAGGACATGCAAGAGAAGCGTGCATTGCGTCTATACTACTTTTCTATTACTACCAGGAAATTTGACGAAGGTGAAACTTGGCAAGCCCTCAAATCGAAGAAGAGAGGGATTACAGCGCATCTAGACCAATCAGGATCATTTGCGTGTACTTGTGGGCATGAATATCCGGTAGGCATAATGATGAATACGCCAGGCGAACAGTGGGTTCTTGAAGTATACATTGTCCCACGGAGTGGATAAATTCCACCAAGTCAGATGTTCTGTACACGGCATCCAAAGCAAAAAACACAAGCTCTCTGCCGCCTGTCCTTGTCGAAATTCAGTACACTGGGAACATGTCGTTTTATCGTCGCTTGATCGATTATGGTTTATTTATCAGTATACAAAGCAATATGATAATAAACCTGAGGTTTCTGGCTAGTTTTATGCTGTGCACGATAAGAAAAGTGCTGTTATTTGCGTTAATCTCACATACTGGCACGGCAAATTGATCGGCTCCCACGTAAACGAGAATTCAGCATCATTTCATGTTGGTATCAACGAGGAATCACCCTTCGGATACCTCGTTCTTACTGATACAGTACACAGCAATGAGGAAACGATTATTTGATGCCTCGCTGCTACTCTTATGGCTTGTTCATGAAAAGAAAAATATGACAAACGATCACGAAATCGATTCCTTTTACAATTGTAACATCCAGCGTACTTCGAAAATGCAGTAGTAAAGAGCCTCTCCGGCGGTTGTGCCCAAATTCCGAATTTGAAAACTCTATTCCCCAATGCTGATCGCGTTTCAAAGTTTTTCTTCCTATAAAAACTAAAACGAAATCTTGAACAAAATGTCTGACATCAACAATCCCATTACCGATGACAGTACTACCGTTGACACTCCCACTACTTACTCTACTAGAGGCCTTGGTTGGACTATTGAAGAAGATACGTTGTTGTGCAAGGCTTGGGTTGATAAGACTATAAACAGTGCACAAGGCACGGATCCGCGTAGCGGTCCCGAATCCCATGACCCAGGTTTCTGGAAGGACGTTTATGATGAGTTCATATCGAAAGGAGGCGACATAACCCGCCGAAGTACCCCTGGTTCTATGTCGTGCAGATGGGATGACATTCAAAGAGAAGTAACTCGCTTGGATGGCTGTTTAGCGCAGGTCACAGCACGACACGGAAATGGTCAGAATGAATTGTCACTGGTAAATAAACAATTATCCTACACAGCACCACCACAATTACAAATATTTACATTGATTGACATTGTGATAGCTCGACCTTGCAAATGACCTATTTATGCAAACATCGCCAACGAAGAAGGATCGCTTCAAGCTTGACCATTGCTACAAGCTCCTTCGTAATCAACCAAAGTTCCTGGTCCGGCACGTAGAGAAGTCTACTGGTAACAGTGTCCCTGCCGAAGGCGGTCAAGCCCGTCCAATTGGTCGCAAGCAAGCCAAGAAGCAAGAGCAAGAGGCTTCTTTCAAACGTAAACGCCAAGAAAGCTACGCCGAAGCCTTGGCTATCCAACGAGAGCAATGCCGAATCGACAGAGAAAGATTCGAGTTAGAACGAGAGCTCGCCGACTATCAATTGATGAGTATGAGTTTGGACGGCATGGATGAGCTCTCTCGTGCTTATTTTATGAAACGCAAGAGACAGGCACTTGAGAGACTGGAAAAAGCAGAAGCGTAAGCTATCTAATAAACGTTTATTCTATAAAAAAAGTCATTTGCTTAAAGTCTAATTACGGTTTCTTCATAATGTTATTTATAGAAAGAAAAAGACTTTGTTAAACACTGTTGCCACGATGAGCCCATAAATGCTCAATGAGATCTTTTTCAATCGATGGTGAACAGTTTCCATCACTGATCTCACTGTAGCGTTGAAGAATTTCCTCATCGTTTTGAGGCTTCTCTCAACTACTAATGGTGGTACAGGCCCTTCACATCTCACTTTCTCATGTCTTTCATCTTCATCTGGGTCTTCGCGGTTACTCTCAAGTATCGTATAACGCATGATAATACATACATGCCTTCAGCATAATGGCCAGCGTGTTGAGATCCCAAAGCTTTGCTGGATGTCAAATCACTGCAAATCTTGCTTGTAAAATTTTATACGAACGTTCAACATCCTTACGCCAAGCTTCTTGCATTCTAGCAAAAAGCTGTATATAAGATGAGTAAAAAGTAAATCCAGTTTAACGGTTCATCGTTACCTTCTTCTTTTGCTCGACCGGGTATGGAACTGTATTGATGTACATTGCCCGTGGTGGATAAATGCAATCAACCAAAGACCACTCTTTATCATATTCATGACCATTCACAGTGAACTCAATTGGGGGCGTAAGATCAAAGGCAGTGTACGTGAATAAAGGGAAGGGTGAAGAACATTGATGTCGTACAAGGATCCAGGAAGGCCAAAATGTGCATGCCATATTCATGTTTCATAATCGGTCACGATTTCCAAAATGATCATTGCGACCTTGATATTGTCCCTTTTAGCCAAAGGGACAGTTCTTCCATTCCCAGTGCAAGCCGTTGAGAGACCCAATCATACTGGGAAATGCGCGCCCTTCACAATTCTTTAAAGTACGATTGGAAGTCTTCTTTTGTTGGAGTTCGAAAGTATTCTTCACCGTAGTTCTCGATGACGCCCTCACAAAAATACTCTAGGCATTTCAGAGCAGTACTTACTTTCGCCGCAGCGTACTGTACATACTCATCCACTGCATCAGCCGAAACACGATAAGCAAGCTGTCGAATTGCTGCAGTTGCCTCTTGTTCAGGTGTCAAACCAGGTTATAACGCGGCATCGTATTTTTGAGAAAAGTACCAATGCATTTCTACTATTCCCTCGAGTATGTTATCAAATAGCTTCCTAGACATGCGAAAACGATGTCTAAATAAACTCTCAGGATACACTGGGTTAGTCAGCATAAAGCCTATCATGACCTTCAACGCGATTACGGTTGATAATTATGCGATCAGGGACAGACCCTCCTCGCAAAAAGAATATTGGCATGATTAGCTGTGCATCGCTCAAGATTATCCTGAATAGAAAGAGCGAGAGATACACTGCGTCTTTAGCAACTCGCTTTTTTAGCATCCAAGTGGTCCCTAAAGTACTTGCTACTCGTAGCAAGGATAAAGACAGCGATGGAAGATACATCTACCGAGCCGAAACTGACGCTGTCGTTTATGCAGAATGGGCTATATACGCGCATGGATACGCGAAGAAATGACAGTGTCCCAGTAATCGGTATATGTTGCTGGAAACGTCCCACATCTGTGGTCGGATGGCATTTACTCCAGAGCACCAGCGACTTTATACCTGTCACCACTTTGCTTTAGGGTAATGGAATGAATATGTACTTCAGTCGAACGAAGTGGACATGTCTCAAAATCTGTGATTGGAGTGTGGCTAAAAACTTCCTCTAGAATATAGTGACGACCGTTGAAATTCTCTCAGTGCGTCACGAACTTTACTCGTACAGTACACGCCACCAAAGTCTCTTCTTTGGCGTTTCTTTTTTTAAATAAAATCATCATTGAAAAATGATCATAGCCGTTAAAATTAGCGACCAACACAACGTCGGATTGTGCTACTCTTGTTTATAAATATTTGATAATGCTGACGCTACACTACCTTCAACTTTCCGTTTTTGTAGAACCAGCCGAAGCACAGGCACCACTAAAAAAAAGACAGATCAAAAGTGAGCAGCGGAACGGTATTCTTCAGAAAGGGGGTGGTAGAAAACTTTTCTTATAGAAAACACTGTACATGGATTTCTGCATTCGTTCATCAAGGTGGTAGTGGTGGTAACGGCGGTCACTTCAACTCTGAGCATCATGGATCTTGTCACTCACTGAGAATCTATGCAGCGACTCCTTAGTTGACCGCGCTCCACGTCATTCTGTTTTCTATGTATCATATGTAGCAATGATTACCCTGGAGCTTACCATATAACGAGTGCATGCGAATCTGTCTATTTAGCATACAACTTGACACTAGCAATATGAATAACGGAGAAATCAAGCGCGCCAATCATGTACATTATTCTCCATTTCGCGTTTTTCATTGTTATCCTCGCAGGTGCGTCCCCTTTTTTCCACTGTGACGTTACAGTAGTGAATTACGCTCATACTACGTAGTATGAGAGAGATTGAGAAGGTCAAACATGAAGAATTTATAAGAATGTATTTGCGTGTACCCATGTCAACGTTGACAAAGCGATAAATCGTATGGAAAACCGTGCGTTGCGTTGATAAAGGATGAGAATTTATGTATAATCGTATATGTAGTCATGCTTTTTCTCTGCTGATTATGGGATGAAGTATAAATATAAACTTTTATGCTCTCTTTCATCGACATGCTCCCAATACAAAGAGAACAGTTGTTGTTTATTTTAATAAACGTGGCTGTTATATTTTTAGTTTTGTATTCATTATGTTTGTCCTGAAGACGGCGCCGAGAAAGCGTGTCACATATACCGATAGAGCGTTCGACGAGTATGAAGCCGACGATGAGGTGCATCATGTACGTGTGAAAGCAAATATAAACTAATAAACATGGTGCAGCACCTATCCAGACACACACTCCACCACCCATGTTTGGAAGACAAAAATTCAATTTCGTTTCCAAGGGTCATGCATCGTTTATTATATCAGCACACTAGCGTATATCTGTTACACACTACTTTCGAATGTGATATGCTTAAGGAGGCCATGAGTTTCTCTGTAATGCTATGTGAAGTATCGCTGTATTTGTTACTAACGTCACCATTTTTTTTATCCATGAATTTTGTTGAAAGAGAAAACGGTGAAGGAAACAATGACTGCGTCTGCTATCACTTACTATCAGGAAATTCGAAAAAGGATGGTAACATATCGTAGTCACGTACCTTCATGCATCCACTCCTCTCCTTCACTCTGGCTCATCTGCAGTGCGATTTGAATGTTGTACATGCTACTGTTTTTAGGTACTTTCAAGTGGTGATTTATGCTGCTGAGTATCGATTTCTGTATGCACACACCAGCGGAAAAGATTAGAAGAGCGAGGAATACAAAACAATTACGCACGCGAACGGTCATCGTCGATAGATTTGTTTACCTTAGCTGTGAACATCAGCAATAGTAATAGCAACTAAGATCGGGGAACCTCCTCATTTATCATTATTTGGTTATACGCAGCTAGGACCAATCGCTGTATCGTGTTGCCAGCTCAAATAGTGGCGTACTATGGACAGCTCAGGAAAATCGGTACATTGACCGCTGCCACCACCATGTGTTGTACACTACCGCTGGACAGAAAGGGGCTGTATAGATAGTATCATGCATATGCAAGAATGGAGAAGCAACGCACGCGTGTTGCGGTGTATATGTAAAGGTGCTCAAAATTTCACTTTCTTTCCGTATAGCCCGCACTGCTTCTTTTCCAGTCTCGTATATATGTGTTCTTTGTGGTCATAGTCATCCTCCATGGACGTCGTCATAGGTCCGGATGGCATGGGGGGGGGGGTTTATTTGCCGTACATATTCGTACGAGTGACCGAAAAGGCAAGTGATGAAAGAAAGAAAAGAAGAAGATATATAAACAAAGAGATTCAAGTTTCCATCCGATTCTTTACCTTTTCTTCTTCTTTCTTACATTTACTCTTTTCCTCAATTACTGCTGTCCTCCAAGATGAAATCCATGTTTCTCGTTGTCGTCATGTCGCTTCTAGCGTTCCTTTCTACTGTGGCCAATGCCGCCTGTAGTTGCAGTGAAGCCGATACGACTTGTTTGCAAAAGTGTGGTAAGAATATGAACGAGTGGTGGTAGTGTTGTCAGTCAATCGAGGTTCGGGCAGTGGTGATGGTTGTATAAGTGATATATATTAAGAGACTCTTGTTTATGTAGTTTCTGATGCCAACAACTGCATCCAAAACTGCCAAGGCTCTGATGACTGCTACACCGGCTGCGTGGAACAATACTGGCCGACCAGTGTGAGTCCTGCCAACTCTTCGGTCATGTCAACGTCAATGCCGGCCACTGCCAGTGCTACTGCCAGCGCCACTGCTAGCGTTAGTGGTAGCGCTTCCTCCCATGTCGCTTCCCAAACACAAAATGCCATCCAGACACCACAAAGCTCTGCTCCTAGCATCACAATGGCCGGTAATACCATGTCAGCTGCACTCACGCTTACTGTGATCATGATGGCCAGTTTCTACTTGTAATAGAAGGAGTAAGCGCAGATACCGCATAGCAGCAATAACGATAATACGAGCTTGATCATATCTTGATACACATACATAACACGAATCATTATCTCTTATACAAATCCTTCTTCCTCTTAATCTCGTCACTCACTCTCTCTCTCTCTCTCTTTGTAATGGCTATATTTTTCACTGCAATAAATACTATATATATCCCCTATAAACATTATTATGTTTGATCTGACTGAATCTATTTATTGCACTGCGTATAATGTTTGGCATTGTTGTGGCACGAGAACTGAAAACAAAACAGGAGTACGCCTAGTACATGTCTTTGAGCTGATTATAACTAACTTCTTCCATGGGTACATAGCACCATAATCACCACAACCAAATCCACCAAATGGACCCAGAAACAACAATTGATTTAAAAAAAAGCTTATAGAAGAATAAAAAAGCAAGACTATTATGGTAACGATTTCTTGGGAAATGATACAAATTTTGTGATGAATGAAATGCGAGATAAACTATGTGTAAGCAAGGGGTGAGTGGAGCGTGTGCGTATGTATAAAAGGAAAATTGTGAGTAAAAGTAAACGTAAAGAGTGATAAACAACAGCAAAACAAGAGTTCTTTTTTTATGCTTCTTCTGCCATAGGTTCATCCTCAACAGCATCACCACCTTCTTCACCCTGTTCACCCTGTTCATCCTGTTCATCGTCATCTCGTCGTCGCTTCAGACCCTTCATCTTACGAGTCTGAATCTTGTCGAAGCTCTGTTTGCCAACATGGACACGGCCATACTGATCACCCATATCATCCACGGCCTTGTTCTTCTCCTTCTTTGTCTAGATAGCATTACTATGAGTCAGTCTTCTACACGACACACTTTACTCACTGTTTCCCCCAGATTCCTGAACTTTTGTTTTACCTTCAATTCCTTGGGTACTCGTACAGCCTTCTTCCAAATATCACTCTTGGGCAACTCTGTACGTCTTACAACCAAATCCATCATGGGACCCATCTCTTCCAACTCGACACGCGGCGTCCGAGTGCCGCTCTTTTTCATTTGTACCAGATACGACCGTACGAAGATTTTGTTGTTATCGGTTTCGGGAGCAGCCGTGAAGCTCATGACATACTCAAGACCTTGCAAATCAACCGCATCCACGAGTTCACCATTGAAGAAATCCAAGAAATAGTTCTTTAAGCTCTTGAACGTCTCGTTCGACTCGAATTTATCGCCGTTAAACACCATCAATGGCTTCAAACCAAGCGAGCACTTGGGTCCCTTGATTTCACTGAGAGGCGTCAAGTGTTCAACGCCCAATTCATACATGTCCAAGATTTGGTGATCAAACATCCGGATAAACGTCAAATTGTGTGGTCGCTTTTTCGAATGACTGCCGACCACCAAGAGCGAAGCGTCGTTTTTACGTGAGAAGAATTCGAGTTTCGAATCGTCTTCAAATGGCTTCAACTCATTCTTTTTGCCAAACAAGACAGCGTTGGCACGCTTCAACGAGTACTACAAGCAGAAGTAAAAATAAAGCAATTAGTTTAGATCGCTACCTTTCTTCTTGCCAATCTTTGCATTGCTTGTAACAAAAAAAGTATAGAGAAAGAGCAAGGTTAATTTCTTACGAGATCTTTCAGGGCATCGTTAATGATCTGACTCGTTGTAGATCCTTTCACAATCAAGGCGGTTTTAGGATTCTCGGTGACTTTCGCTTCGCGATTCTTCAGGAAACGCTTTGTGCGTGCATTTTTTGCTTTTCTGTAAATACCAAAGGGATATATGAGTTACTTAAGTGTACGCAAGTGATAGTAAAACGAACCGAGATCAAAGCCTTACACTGTGCGAAGCATGGTGTTCTGTGTGTTGGCGGTTGTCAAGCAATAAAAAAATCATTTTTGAAGTTGGGCAAATGCCGCTTGAATTGTGGTGGCTGAGATTCGTGTGGTCTTACATATATGGTCAAAGCCAAAATCCAATGTTGCAGGTCCAGCCAGAATTTATTAGATGGATTAATACAACTTTTCAGCACTTATGCAATTGCTAGGAAAGATAATATGAGTAGCAGTAAAGTTCCAGCAGCTCTCTGAGCTTTTAGTGTTTTATATCAGCCATGTTTGAGACGACGCAGATAGAAGGTTGCTTAATAACAAGCTTTCCGTCAGACACGCGCACAAGGCCATACTCAACATACATTTTCCAACTGTGTATGCAGGCTATGCCAAAGGGTAAGCCATTTTCTAATAAATAAAAGCGATTCGCATTATTGTATTAAAACACTTGACCCATGTCTCGTTGACTTGTGCTTTTCTATTGTTGCCTTTTTTTTGATAATACAGCAAAAAAAAAAAAAGAACACAGCCATTCCTCACTTTGTATAGAATTTAGCCCTATAGCTTGTCTTGAAAGGAAAAGTAGGGTAGGGTTGAAAAAAGCGGGGGACCACTATACTCGAATTTAAGTTTCATAAAGCACATACAACTTCTCCTGATTCCAAAATAAAACAACCCGCCCATTTTCAACCTTAGCATGCCGTTCGTATCATACAGAAGAGCCGACGTAGATAATAGACCAGCTTCATTATCGAAACAAGCATGTAGCGCAGAATCATCGATTCATTGGAACCAAATTGGGTTACCCAGACATACCGGTTCTCGCATAGAACGATCTTGGAAAATCACTTTCCATATTAATTTATGTATAATCGTTTGTATGATCTGTAGTCTGGAGAATGACTATTCATATTAATTTATGTAGTAATTGTTTGTATATATGATCTGCAGTCTAGAGAGGTACGTATTCCCCAAGTCTTGTGATAAAATTACACGTACATATTCAGTCTATATTCCAGTGTATCGCCTGTATCTTCTACTGTCACACAATAAATACCATTGTGATTTCACCATATCCACACTCAAAATGCAAACTAAACATATTAGCAAAAGGAACAGCTAGTGATGAGATATGTAGTGTATTTAATGAAAGCTATTATAAAACAACAACAACAATGGGATGCGGGATAAGGTGAAGGAGGGGGAAAGAAATCAATAAAGCAAACGGATGATCATCTAAAACTCCTTTTTCTTTTCGTCGATCGAATAACCACCCGGACCCATACTGACAAGCAACAAGAATCCACCCACAATCGATAATGTCTGGAAGAAATCGTACTTGAGAAAGTCGCGCTTGAAATGATTGTGCGAGACTGACCAAAAGTTGTTGATCAGGACGTTCATGACGGACAAGAACAGGACCAAGAACATGGCCGACCACTTGGCCTTGAATCCCACAGCGACCATGACACACGCAGTCAGTCCAAACAGCGAGGTGGCGATGCGGGGAAGGGACCACTCGCCATGGAATGCGGATCCAATAAATAAAAAGATCAGCAGGAGACGTCCAGCCAGTTGCAAATATGTGCGACGGTTGCTCTCAGAAAGCTGTGGCAGGGCAGCAAACATGCGTCGCTGTTTGGCCACCGAGTCGGACAAGACCATGATAAGGCCACCGATGACAGATAGGTTACGCAAGAAAAAGGAGAGGTCAAAGATCAATCCGTAACCCAGCGCTTGCGCCACCACGACACCCAACAATCCATAGACTGCATAGTCCTGGTACCGTTTTCCAATCACCATTCCTGAGCCTGCCAGCATGACCTAGTATCATTACGACCATTGATTTCGTTGTAAAGTGTTTAGTTGCATGGTTGATTCTAAGTGCATATGGCACGTCATGCGCGCCGGCAGTGACACTTGGGTTGGTGTAACACACACGCACTTCCAACGTCCAATTTCCTCTTGATACAAATACATACCGCGACATTTAATCCTAAGAAAAGGTGACTGAGTCCTTTTGGGAAGTGACGGTAGTCTTGCATGAACGAGATTTGATCGGCCCACTGAGTAATAATTCGCAAGGCATCTTCCAAAAAGGTGGCAACGATCAAGAAACGGCCAATGGCCGGAATGTATGGTTTCAACGGTTGGCCAATCTTGTCGACGATATCTTCAGCGCGTGAGCTGAATGTTTCAACCTGTTCTTTGATATTAGACATGTGGTGATATTATAAAGAGAAAGAAAAGTAGTGTAAAGTAGTGAAAAAAGAAGGAGAAAAGAAGGAAAAGAGAGAGAGAAAGAGGCCGTTTCATTATGTGTGGTTGAGAGAGAAAGAGAGAGAGTATGTGCGTTCAGGGGGGGTGGTGGTGGGGGATGGGGGTTGTTGAAGCAGCAGCAAAAGAGAGTATAGCCTGCATATTCGTACTTTTAATCAAGAGTAAAATATCCAATCACGCATCAACACACACAGAACAGACGCAAAGCAATAAGCAGAAGAAAGCAAGAAGCACACCACTTTTATTGTGTCTCTTCTTCCTTTGAGCAAGTGTGTGTGTGTGTGTCTCTCTCTCTAGAGGACAGTAAGTGTTTGGCCACCAGTCCATGACTGGCCACCGCCCAATTTCACCCAGTCGGCAACTGAACCGACCTCGACGCAAACCATGTTGTGGTACTCATCGTCGCCAAAGTCGCCCATTGCTTTCGCCTTGTCCGTCCAGGGGTTCCACACCACTAAATGACGAGAATAAACACCGTTATTACATTATCCCCAACGAAAAAGAATGGCCATGACACGTAGTGGCTGGCGGGTCAAACACAAACAAGTAGGGTCACAAAGTACAAACCTGTATCCTTCAAGCCAGTCTTTTCGATCGCAATGCTGGAATCCTTGCCAAAGTTCACCTGGAGCTTGTCGGGTACATTACAGTAGATACGATCCACTTCTGCAGATACCGTCACTTGATCTCTGCTCTCAGAGTCCTTGGCTCCATTGGCAACCTTGTCAATGAAGCTCAATGACTTCAATCCATCCACTGACACGTCGGCAATGTTAGGAGCATGGAAGTACGTGTGCAGCAATGTGTTGAACTCAAATGTATCCTCGTCCTCGTTCTTGAGCCCGAGAACAGTCTTGATCGACTTTGCAGTGAGCGTGACAGTGTACGTCAAGCGGAACGAATGGGGCCAGCCATTTCGTAGCTTTTGATCCAGTTGCGTGTCCTTCAATGCTGGTGTTCAATAGACACATAGTATCTGAGTTAGGCATCATTTGAAGAAGCATATCCTTGGTCCACCCCGCATCGACACACGAGCAACGACTTACTGAAGCGCACAGAGACATCGTCATTGTCATTGATGAGGCCCACATACTCCCAATAACTGTTGCGAGCAAAACCTACATTGTGTTTTTTAAGGTTTTTGTTTGTTTGTTTAGCCCATATTTCAGTTCCATTTATACACATATTTAACAAAGTATAATTCAGTGAATGTTACCATGCTGGGGCAGTTGGATGTTTTCCTTGGTGCCAAAGATAGGAAACACAAGTGGAATGCCACCACGAATGGCCTTGCTGCCATCACGAATAGCTTGCTTGCTGTTTATGTTTTCATACGGCCCTTACCCCATTAGCTTTTTCGTCCCCGTCTCCATTTCAAGAATGGGAAAGCTGTTTACACTGTGTTCTTCCCCCTCTTTTTTCTTCTAGTTACCTTACAAAAAGTCGCTCAGTACCGTCCACTTTCCAGCTGGTCACCGTTGCGCCTTTTTAAACCGATAGCATGATAAAGAGCAAAGTTTCAGTCTCTTTCTGTCTCTCAAAACAAGGAGGGAAGAAGACGGAATTACCATAGAGTGCAATTTCAGCAGACGATCCAGAAGGATGCGAGATGTAGATTACTTTGTTCTTTTCTTCGGCGGGCATTAGGACTTTAGGGAAAAAGAAAAAGGAAAAAAGAGGCGCGTTTATGTGAGTTGTGGTGGCACGATTCCACTCAAAAAAGTCTCATCGCGCGTGCGGAGTGAAATTCATGCTTAACTCAACTGGGAAAGCGCTGGTTGCCACGGGAACGGCATTCCTGCTACATAGTGTAGTATCGCAGAGCGTCGGCTATACTCTGGATACAATGGAAATGAAGTGAGAATAAAGGAAAAAGGCAATTTATGGGCCTTAAATGAGCTATCAAAGCTGATCTGATGAGAAGTAGAAAGAAGAAGTGGGAGTTCAAGATTCGGGAATGTTTACGTCCGAAAGCCACTTAAGAGATTCTTTATTAAGAAGAAGAGTTAAGAAAAAGAGATAAGAGATGAACTGAACTGAAATCGAATGGAAAGAAAGGGGCCATTTATACTAATTGATGTGTCGGTTTCTAGCTATGTGATTCGTGGTTTGCTAATGCTAATGCGACAAAAGCTAATGCTAATGTGATAAAAGCTAATGCTAATGTGATAAGAGCTAATGCTAATGTGATAAAAGCAAATACCAAGTTGACATTAGCAAGGAACCAATAAGAGTGCGCGAATTTATGTGGACGAAATCGAGTATGGTGGCAAGAAAGAAATCTTTATTGTAAGCGGGGAATTGTCACTACAATAGTAAAGCACGTTGGTAGTTTTGTTTATATGACTGGTCGCTCCTGCTCCTTACTCTTGGTACCACTTATACACCGCTACATACTTGAGGTTATATGAAAATGAAATCATCATCGATCAACTAGACAGCAGTGGTTGGCATGACGTATATTACTAGAAGCGTGTATTATATGATTTAATGGTGCAATAAAACTGAGATTTTTACAATATGTGAAGGGTGATGTTCACTTACTTTTGAAATCCCACAAGCCCCGTTGTAATACGAATTCTGCAACCTCTCTTCTTGAACCCCCTTCAAGAAGTATCGAGAAGTAGTCAAAAGCAACGAAAGACAACAACGTGTAGCTCGTACTTTAAATTGAATAAAACTCAAATTACTGGTGATCTTCTTCCCACATTGGAAGAGTTATAGTATCATAATGTGTAATGTGCTGTAGTCAAGTTGTCTAGTCGATCAGTGATCCTATAATGTACCATCTCTGTATCCCGATCATAATCATCGGCATTGACATGTATATCGTTACTTGATGAAATATCATCCAGGTTCTCCAATGCTCCGCCCCTATAGCACTCGGTAAATTCTTCATGCAGATGGTTTTTTAAACAATGTAAAATTCTGACAGAAAGCGAAGGATGTGTTTGTTTTGTAACACATACTGTATGAACATAAGACTAGACATTCAGTGGTACAAAGTTTTCGTATTTCTGAGCTACAATCAGCATACAAGATATTACTATTTGAGTTGCTTAATTCTACTACTATCAGCAAAAGGGACTGTGCACATCAAAAAGTAGTCTTGGTTCTCGGTTCTGTTGAGCACTCTATTATGTGCAGAGCGACGAACTAATGAATAACGCGTATAAAGCTGCATAATGTGTACGTGATACTGAGCTTTTCAGGTCAACGAATTTTATACTTCGTCTCTTCCAAGATGTGGTCTATTTTTATTGATACCGACATCCGTATGTGTAATAACATGACTCAGCTAGTAACTAGTTTGAGTTCTGTCTTGTTCAGATGTAGTTCACGTTCTTTTCGATGAGGTATCAAATATGATGATGCTAGTACTACCATTGTTTGGCTGCTATTGTAGTTGTAATATTCTTCACAGATTGTTTCAGCTATATAGATGACAGCGACCACTCGGACGAGAGCAAACTCAAATCGCCCTCAAAGAGAAAAAGGTAAAAGACGCAGAAGTGAGTTAACGCCATACCATTGGGTGAATGGTCGTTAAGAAAGTTCCCGTAGAGAATCATCACGTAGAAACAAAATCAAATAATCAACAGAACAAAATTAAACTTTTATTAGTACTTATCTTATTCTCTTGAAATCTAACAAGCGAAAGGATTTGTCGTAGAGCCCCAACGAAGCCTTGCTACAAAGCCTTATCAGATAACGGGCACTAGTATGTAGAACGTTGGGCAGACCATGTGTTGCAAATCATACTCGACGCACTCGCTCACAAACCCCTATTAAAGGACCAGAACAACGCTGTCACACTTGCAAGGTCCCTTGTGTTGACCGTTCAACGCAAACTCTGGTACCGAAAGAAAACCTTTGCAGTCAAACTCAACCGCTCTCATTGAATGATACTATAGAAAAAAAATTCAAAATTGAACAAATCGTTTTATAGTATAAATCAAAAGGGATAAGCATAACACATAATAGAAAATGATTAAAAATAGTACTAGAGTATAATGAAATAGTAGTAACTTACTAGAGACATGCTGCCACAGCTTCCAAGACAATTAATGATGTTTAAAATATGGGAAGAGTTAGCTGTAAGGCGTTCTATCAATGTTGTGAGGTCATCGGACATTGTGACTCTCTATCTTCGCAGTGGCATATAATAAAGGATCTATACTTGTGAGGCGGTTAACAAGCATTCATTGAAGACGTGTGTGTCAAGTAACAAGAAATTGTGATCATGAACAGTGAGTACTTCTTTCTAAAGTAGACGTCGACCATTCTTTGATTTTAAATCCACATATATGATACTCCAACGTATATTGATTAACTAATTCTTTACCTTCTACTATTGATAATATTTTGAATTCATGCCAAACTATTGTTGAGAAGATCATCAGCAACCACCCAGTAAAAGGATCAAGACAAAGAAATTGTGGATAATCCTACTAGTTTTCTTGAAATACTCGCACCATATGATCCTTACAGACAGTTTGATGAGTACTGCCTTGTATCGACGTTTAAGGAAATTTGTTCTTTGTATCGGTGGATAATCCCCAGTCATATCGCCAACGAATCATCAGAACTTGACTTTGTTGTTCGCATATGGAATCAATTATTGGACAGATGCTTTAACACCCTCTTGGATATAAAAAGGTAGGCGTTATTCAGATTATATTTTATACCGATGGTATCTTATTTTGTCGTGAGTGCTTTGGCAAGATCCATCTAACTGAGGCACGAATCGCAAGACAAATATCGCCGCCGCCCTCTTCTTCAGAAGTAGCCAGCAAAGACGCGCCACTTTTCCAACACGCTCTGTTGATCCTTGAGCCCAAGAGATCGGCTCCAGGGGGCATTGCCCGACATGTACTTTGTGCAGACACGGATGAGAATCGCGATGCATGGATTGAAGCTTTGATGCAGCATATTGACCACAGCGCAGCATCCAAGTATATTACAAACGGTATAATCAGGCGGAAAAAGAGTAACCGAAAAGTTTCACCAACAAAGGCAGATATCGGCAACATCATTATCAACAATAACAACAACAACAATGATAACATACGAGCAAACCGTCGACGGTCGAGTCTTCCAACGTTCATTTCGGGGCCAAATAATCATGCAGCAACGCTGAAACGCCATTCCGTGAGCTACATTGAAAAATTACAAAAGACCAATAGCAGTACTGCCAGCCCTTCATCTCCTTTCACTACTAGTAACAGTAAGGAAGACGACACCTCCAGCAAGACACCAAGTAGTAAACGCGTACCATGGTTTAAAAAGGTGTTTTCAAGTTCCAGCAGCAATGTTACAAAAGAAATCAGTCTTAAACCATCGAGCAGCCTTAAAAGTCAACAAGATAAAAACAAAAACAATGATGTCTCTTATACAGCGCCACCGACCGAGGATCATGCACGAGAGCCCAATCAAGTGTTTGGCGCTCCACTCGAAGAGGCGATCAAGGTGGCCAAAATTTCAAAGAGATATGAGCTGCCCGCTATTGTTTATCGTTGCATCGACTATTCAGAGGCCAAAGATTCGATCAAAGAAGAAGGTATTTACCGTCGCAGTGGAAGTGCGGCCAAGATCCGAGCGCTCAAGGCCAAATTTAACAAAGGTAACATTCATTCATGCTAGCGCTGAGTTTATTATCATGTACATCTTCTATATAATATCGTGCTCATATACGTTCCTTGCTTGCTCAATGCTTTATATTTAAACGGTGATGAGCAGAGGGGGATGTCGATCTGCTAGCCGGCGAAGAAACCTACGATGCTCATGTTGTATCCAGCTTGCTTAAAATGTGGTTTCGAGAACTACCTGATAACATTTTAACGACGGATTTGCTTAAAAAGATTATGGAAAACGTTGACAATCTTCCTGATCGCCGTGAACGCGTCACCGAATTGGGAAGGATTATATCCTTGCTTCCTTTGGCAAACTACACACTCCTTCGGTTACTATGCGCTCATCTTATCCGAGTCGTACAAAACGCCGGCGCAAATAAAATGACCGTACGAAATGTCGGTATCGTTTTCTCAGCAACACTCAGCATCCCGACCAGCGTTTTCAGCTTACTGTTGACAGAGTTTGACGATATTTTTTGGACAGACGACAGTAATTTCGACTGAAGCTGCTTCTGAATCTGCTCCACGATCTTGAAATTCTTGACGACAATATAACACAACGAATGTTCTCTTCCACCATCAACAAGCTCTCTTTCCGGCCTCTACCCACCAAATATCGAAAACCAACAACTGACGAACGGACGGACTCTGATATGACATACGCACACACACGGAGTCCATCACGCATCGACCAAGATCACTACTCTCATACACATACCCGCATCACGTTTCCAGCAACACCGTTCTTTCTTTGGGTTTCATGACTTTAATCAACCAAGACGACGCCAACGACAATAAAGCCATATGTCAACACCAATATTCTGGCCTAACATCAACTGCGCTGTTACATAATGAAAAGCACATATCCCGTCCATTGCATTCGAACCGATTTGGAAACATGTCATATGATATTAGGAATAGCACATATAGTCTGTTCGCTCCAAAAACGTTTTCGAGTCAAATGGAATCGCTATGTTCGTATTTACGTATATATTTAGCAAGCCCGACGAAAACATCAATATCCTTAATTACACTAGCAGTGCTATCACCGTCGTATATCATAACTATCTACAGCATCGGGACATGCTGTGGATATATCTTTATATTTAACATAATAACAAAGCTGGCTCTTTTTGTATGCACATGTGTTTTTGTTTCATTTTTCCGTTCCTCTTCTTTTCGCTGTATAATATGGCAGTAATTGATGACAGGGTATGTGTATGGAAACAACAGCAGCAAGACTGCTAATCATTCAAATCACGTAGTAGTAAAGTAGTGCCGTCTCAATTATCAAGCCAAACACCATCAGTTTAATCTAGCAGCCACCATCACTAGGAGATCGCTCGTTGCTATTAGCTGATATGATATTTTACTTAGTAGCTCTTTAATATTTTATGTGTAAAAGCAATATACAATTTTGGGGTACTGTAGTAGAGGTGCTGTCTGTGATCATAGATGATAGTATGTAGTATGAGCTAGTCATGTTTTAAAGCTACTATGTGCACTCTTCATTATTCTTGACGGCTATTGATCAGTAGTAGGTTGTTCTGTAGCTGTTTGTTCAGCAGTCAATCGTTCCAATTCTTGCTTTTGAGATTTGAGCCTTTGCAAACGAAGATAGAGGGTGTCAATCTCGTACTGAATCACCTTTAGCAAAGTGTTTGCTTCACTGGTTTATACAATTTAGTAAAAAAAGAAGAATCATCCCAACTTTTTTTTTACCATACATCGTACCTCATGACTCCGGCCTCGCTTTCTTCTTCCAAAGAAGTCTTTTCATCGCCTCCTATATCCATGCTTTTTGTTAAGAAAATAGATGTGATGGTTACTAGTTTATACCAACTCAAAATAATATCGTTCTTTGTAATTAAGATTGATTAGCCTGAAGGAAAAGAAGAAAGAAACGTGGCTTACATATTTTGATCGATGCAACGCAAATACTCCATGAGTTTGTAAGCACCGTCGTCGATGAGCCACAGAACTATAGCAAGTTATATAATTTGTGTTAGTCCCTCTCACTATCCGTAATGCCTTTTTCAACATTGAAAATGGTTTCTTACTCTTTTCAGCTTTGTCCTCATTGACTGGAAAGGTGCTGACCACTTCATTCAGAAAGTCTCTAATTTCTTGCTGAAAATTACTGATGGCATTCGGGATCTCTGCGCTATAAAAAGAAGGTGCAAAAAGGCTTAATTCATCATCGTACTATCACTGCTGCGCATATAGACCATTTTCGTACTCATATTAATGAAGAAGCAACTTACTGGCGCGCATAGTACAAGCGCCTTTGCTCGCGTAGCTCTTGTGAAGCGATGACCGTTTGCAGATTAATCGAACCCAACTGATTGTCACTGAAAAAAAAGTACACAGCCATTGTACCATTGTCGTCAGCATTCATTTACTGATAAACACGGTCGATAATCGTGCTATTGTGCACATATTATCTGAGAGAACAAGAGTTCGTGCTATGTACATTTCACCAATATCACCTGAGCTGTTGTGGCG